>NC_143059.1:27238712-27390227 GCF_052426305.1 Pelodiscus sinensis | reverse complement strand
GTGCAGCTATCACAGCCTTTTGTTCTGGGACACATCCTTGGGGGCAGATATGAGGCTGTTCTTCACTCCTCTTTCACCCTGCACGTTCTAGGGAGGCAAGACTGTGGAACTTGGTGAGGAGGAAATGTGGGTCCGCAAGGGCTGGAGCGGGTACTGGCCTGTTGTTGTGATGCTGTCCTGGAAGTCTGCTATGCACACTTGCCATGACCGTCAACACACTCTCTTGGTTCTTCACTTTAAGTTCCTTGCATGGTTTCCTGTCTTCATGGTCTGTTCTCTTCTCTTGCAGCAGCATATTCCTCCACTCAATCGCTCCGTGTTCAAGGGGGTGGATTACATTTGTTCCTTGAACATGTCATCCCTAGTACATGTTCTCCTTTGGATTTGTGCTAGCTGGGCAACTGGAGGAGCCAGGGGAGTTTTCAGCATGCTCGCTGATGTAATGAAAAGTGAAGGGCAGACTTTACAGGAGATAATTGTTGAGTGTAAAACCTAATCTTGTGGCGTAAAGAAAGGTCTGTCCAAAGACAATAGACGTGTGTTATGTATAAGGCCACAGTTAGGCTTTTAAGTGCCTATTATGAAGCAGGTACACCACAGATATCTTAGGGGAACAGCTGGGCTCAGTTTGGTGGCAGGCATGATGTGGGATAACCAAGGATTTGAGCCTGTGGGGAGGGGAATCCAGGCAAGGCAGGGCAGAGGTTCATGTGGTGACCAAGTATTTGGTATCCCCTGTTTGCTGAGAGTGCAACTTTCCAATAGGGATGTGAAAGTGTAATGTTTTCCATGGTTACACGCTGCCCCTCCCACCCCCTCGATGCGTCTCTTTCTGTATCAGGCTTCTCTGAGCCACACAGAGTGATGATGAGTGTATGCTGACTGAATCTGGCCAGATATCTGGACCTTACGCTGCAATACTTTTTGCTGAAATGATGCCAGGCCACTTATTCCTGGCTTGGTGGGGAAAGGAGGACGGAATAAGGCAAGCTGCCCCAGAAACCTGATGAGAAGGATGAAAGAGCCGTGGGGCTCTTGCTACGTTTAAAAAGCAGAAGAATTGCAGGGACCACGACGTGAGCGGGGACTCAAGCAGTGGCTTTTGATACATTTCAAAGGGTGAAGCGCCATAGTGGGAACACAGGGTGAACCTGGACTGCTTCAGTCCTAGCTCGCCCCATGCTCTCTACCGTGCTTCTACTTTTGAATTGTAGCAAGAGCCCAAAAGCCAGAAGCGCAGCAGTCAGATCCTGATGCTTACGCTGTTTCCCCTCTGCCCCCTGTGCATGCTTGACTTCACACAATGAGAAATCCCTCGATGCAGAAAGTTAGATACTTGTGGCAGGATGAGACTCCAATAAACTTGGAGCATTATTCAGTTTTGAGTCTTTTCATCTTCATCTTGTATTATTCCTTATTTTCTGTGTAGAGTTTAACATGTATGGGTTCACTTCTACAGGTACTTCTTGAATCTGCAACAAGAAGAAATTATTCAAGAGGTACAAGAATATTTTCCATCAATTTCTAAATGGGCAGAAGACTTCATGAACAAACATAGTAAAGCTGACCAAAACAAAATGCAGTTAAAACTGTAAGAAACTATTATTTGCTAATAAACTTGTTTTATTTTGTTATCTAGCAAAGATGTCACTAATCAAATTATTTAATTGTCTAGTTTGCTTTATTGATTTTATTTTTAAGTCACAAAACTTTGTTTTTGTCTATTTTGATGTGCAGGTGACACATGGTTTTACTGCCTAGAAAGTTGACTTTATTAAACAAAAAATCATATGATCCATGGTAAACTACTTGTTAAGCTGCAATATGCAATTTCAAATGCAATCAGTGCATGATTGGAAAACAATATTACAGGTATCCATAGCACCTTCTGTTTTTAAAAAGATTCTAGTAAGAGTTAGGGATGTAATAGTATAGTTGATTAACCGATAAGCAAAAGCTTATTGGTTAATGGTATAGACTACATGCATTCCCCTCTCCCAGCCCTTGCCAGTAAATTTTTTAGCAGGCTAGCCAGCAGCCCAGCTCAGTCCCCGCTTGTTCTGGGTCCTGGACCTACCTACCCCCGCTTCGGCTCTGCATTTAAAGTGTATTAGGAGCCAGGCAGGCAGTGTGGCTCAGTTCCAGCTTATGCGGGGTCTGGGAGCTCAGACCCCTGCCCCCCTTCCCTCTGGACAGGGGCTGCCCGGGGACTATAGAATAGTCGACTAACCAATAAGAATTCATGAGGTTAATCGACTATTCAATTAACCAATATTTAACATCCCTAGCAAGAGAACTCACAGTTACCCAATTCAGAAAGTAAACATTTTAGCTTTGGAAAAACTAGCTTATTTGATCCGTTGACTAAGGTATAAAAATAAATATACAAGTTAAAATTCAAAATCTGGCTTTCATCGTACTAGGTCACTTAACAGTTTTCTTCCTACAAAAATTTCCCTGCCATTTGGCTGCTTGATTCAATGGAGGTAATGGTCATTTGCCTGGTCCTCTGTTTTATTCATAGTTAAATTCATACTGCAGAGGAAAAAAAATCCTTTTAAAATCGTCCTAATATCAGCAAACTATTTTAAAAAAGTAACAAGTCTCAGAAGGGTAGCCATTTTGGTCTGATTCTGCAAAAACCATGAGGAGTCCTGTGGCGTGTTAAAGATGAGCAGGACTCTTGATTTTATTAAAGTGAATATTTTGAACATCAAATAAGGCAGTGGTCCCCAACGCGGTACCTGCTGGGCGCCTGCTGGGCCATTTCTGTGCGCCCGCCGAGTGATCGGAGCCAACCCCGCCCTCGGGCGTGTGGCGTATGGGCGGCGCCGGGCATGCAGCACATGGGCTGTTCTGGCCCCGGGTGCACGGCGTATGGGTGGCCCCGCCCCATGGCACGCGGCACAGGAGCGGTGCTGGGCCCAGGCGCATGGCGTATGGGCAGCCCTACCCGTGGGTGTGCGGCACAGGAGCGGCACGGGTCCTGGGAGTGCAGCTCATGGGTGGCACTGGCACTGGGCACTGCGTGCGCAGCCCCACTCCTGGGCATGTGTGCGACCCCGCTCCCGGGCCCGTGTGTGGCTCAGCCCCGGGGTGCCCGGCGTGTGATTGGCCCCACCCCCGGGCACCCGGTAGCCCCAAAAGGTTGGGGACCACTGAAATAAGGCATGTTCTTCAGATGGAATTCATGACCCTTTTGATTATGTATTTTTTGCGCACATCTGTAACAAACATGAATTAAATTTTTAAAAACACAACTTGTCAGATTAAAATGTACACTGATATGGTAATTTCTTAAAGTACCCTTTTGAATTGAGGCCTGATTTATGTACAGAAATTGGCATGAGTTGGCTTTAACACCCTAACTATCTTAAATTAATGACTAATGCTGTACATGTAAATATTTTTGCCATTGCTGTGTACATGCACTAATAGAAGTTCCTGTGAAGTTATTTAAATCTTTGGAACTCTCATAGGGTATGTCTAGACTACGTGGCTCTGTTGCCAGAGCCATGTTGATTAGTCTAGACTACGTGGCTCTGTTGCCAGAGCCATGTTGATTAGTTTACTAGACATACCCAAATGAAGCGGCGATTTAAATAATTACTGCTTCATTTCAATTAAAATGGCTGCCGTGCTGAGCTGATCAGTCCATGAGGCATAACGGGGCGGTCAACAAATGCCTTTGATGTCGACCGCAGAGTGTCCAGACTAGTGCACTGAGCTGACAAACTGATGATCGGCTCAGCACAGCAGCCATTTTAATTTAAATGAAGTGGCGATTATTTAAATTGCCGCTTCATTTGTGTATGTCTAGTAAAGACAGAGCCATGTAGTCTAGACATACCCATAGACAGGGCTCGCCGAACTGCAGTGAGCCCTGCTTGCCAGCTGCGCTGCCCAGCGATCTGCACATTCGCAGATCGCCCAAACCTGGCTCTTCTGGGTTACAATCTACTCGCTACGGGCAAGTAGATTGTATAATTTGTCCAGCCCTGCCCATAGGTACCTGTTTAGAGAGATGCAGCAACTTCTGAAATAGTCTTATTACTCTTCAAGTGTTGCCAAAGTTACCATTTTTCTAAATTTATTTTGCTTTCCTCCTAGACCAAGTGATGGAAACATAGAAGATTTATCCTGTAATATTGAAGTTACAGAGTTTCTGGATATCGAGGAGACTATTTGGTCTCCCAGGTTTGGATTAAAGGGCAAGATTGATGTCACAGTTGGTGTGAAAATACACCGGAAGTCTGGAACACAATATAAGATAATGCCATTGGAGCTTAAAACTGGCAAAGAATCTAATTCCATAGAACACAGAAGTCAGGTAGAAATGTTAAATGTTCAGCGTACACAGTTGTAATATACTTATTTGCACTTTATCTGATAAATGATGGCCAAACTAGTTTATATGTGATACAGTTGGTATTTTGGATGGCTTATGATAAAGTCAATAAGTATTTATGAATAATGAATTGAGAAATGTGGAAGTATTTACAAACTACCATCTTCAAGCAAAGGTCTAGATTTCCATAAGGGAAGGAGGAGACTCAATGAGGAGCCTTTGCTGAATCTATTAGCCCTGAAGGAGGAAGCCAGGATCATTGTGTGGAACCTTGTATCTTTCACCTCCTGAACTTTTGTGGGAGGCTTTGCAAAAGAGAGAGCTTGACATTTTGTTAGCTTTCAGGGGATTTCTGCAAGACTGGGTGGGTAACTGTATTCATTCCTCCATAGCTGAAACTTCAGAGAGGTCTCTTCAAGGTCTAGAGGAGAGGAGCTATAATGTGGCAGAGGTGACACTATGAGTATTTACTTCCTGCATTATCATCAACTAAATAAGCAATTCTCAAATTTTAACTTTTTTTTAAAGATTTTTTTTTTTGGAAGAAATCTTTTAAATTAAAAACATCACTTAGATACTAAGCATTTATTCTTTGCAATTTTCTTGGCAGTGATAAGTCAGCTTAACTATGTAACTTGAATGTATTCACATGACTTTTGCATATTACTTGAATATCAAAATACACTTTATACTTTTAAAATGTCTTCAGGTTATTCTCTACACATTGTTGAACCAAGAACGAAGAGTGGATCCTGAAGCTGGATTTCTTCTTTACCTAAAAACTGGCAATATGTATCCTGTGTGTGGCAATCGTATGGATAGGAGAGGTAGTTTTTCTCAGAAATAATGCTTAACTACAGACTGAAACTCTTTTAACTGGGACTCTCTGGTCTGGCAACATCCGTGGTCCAGCAGGATTAGAGACTCCTGGTGGAGAGCTAGTACCTGGGAGCCCTGCAGGGCAGCAGGAGCCTGACACACTGTAGTTGGGCTGCCCAGTAGGGCAGCGGGAGCACTGCATGCAGAGATAGCATGGCTGCAGGACTAGAAGCACAGAGGCAGCGATACTGCTGGGCGCTGCAGCTGGAGCACATAGGGCAGGGATACCGGGCACTGGAGCAGGAGCTCAGTGCATGCAGAGTTGATGGGGCTGCCTAGTAGGGTAGCAGGATTTGACAGGGCGGCAGGGGCCAGTGAGATGGGGGAGCCAGCCGGGGAGTCGGTGGTGAGGCCAGGGCTGGAGGGGGTTGGTGGCGGGGGGGGCCAGAAATGGCCTCCTCTGGTCTAACAAAATCCAGTATCTGGGACTGGTCACAAAGTTGCTGGACCAGGAAGGTCCAACCTGTATTATAACTTCTAAGATTTTTTTTTTTTAACATTTAGTACATTGTTCATTCTTGAAATAGTGTTGAGATGAGTTATTTGTTTTGACAAGAATGCTTAATCTTCCTGGAATAATTTTGTATTTAAAAATAATACACTATAGGTTGAAACCCTCTAGTTCAGCTCCCTCAGGACCTGACCGGTGCTGAACCAGAGTATTTGCCAGACGATGGGAGATCAGTATTGTCTAGCAGTGTTACCAATACTTCCGCTGCGTACTGGGCTTTTAGAAGAGTTGGGGTAAATTAGAGCTAAATAATAGCACAGAACACAGAGTTGGGACTGGTGGCTGTAAACAAACTTTATTGAAATTGGGACGGCAGGAAACTTGATCACACCTTGATAAGTGAGTATCTGGCTAAATCATGCTGGACCATGGTTGTTGCCAGACTAGAGAGTCAACCTGGATGCCGAAAATATCTTTATAATGAATACTGTGTTTGCTACATATGTGCCCATTGTTTGGAACCCCAGATTATTAACGGAATGAAAGTGAATATACAGTTTCTAACCCTGTAAGCTCATGGTTCTTTGTTGTTTTTTTCTCTACAGAATTAATAAAGCTAAGAAACCAACTGGCCTTCTATTTATTCCACAGTGTGTGCCAATCTGCCCTGGGAAATAAGCAAACACAACTTGCTTCTTTGCCTCCTGTAATTGATGACAGTTGGGCCTGTAAATATTGCCCACAAATGCACAACTGCTTTCTTTATAGCAGGTAAAAGAAACTTTCAGACTTTGGATTGCAAACACTTTTTACAACCCCCAACATATTAATACTAAACAACTTCGGATTTTCTGTGCTGATTTCACAGCATTGATTAACACTTACCCATGTTATGCAATAACTTTCTTCAAAGATAAGTATTGCTTCATTGAGACCTCCCCAACCATGAGAATTTACGAATCTGTTCCTGTGAGTAGTCTCACTGAAGTCATATACTCAAGCTTTTGTAGGATTAGAACCTATATTTGTTATTATCTTAAGGCTCGTCTACACAGGGAATTGACTGGCATAGAATAATTACTTGTGAATGGCATCTGCTTGGGGTGCTGTGCTGGCATAACTATGCTGGTGTAATTATTCTGCTAGAGATACAGTAGATGATTTTGTCACATAAGCAAAATCCTTAATAACTGGTTATTGGATCCTAATGTCTGAGGTTTTTCTACACTTTATTATTAAAAATTGTTGTGTCTAAACAATTACTAAAATACACAGTAGCTACCATCCTTAATTCTTGCAACAATTTTTAGCAGTTACATGGTTATTAAATAGTAATAGAGAGGTAGTTGTATTAGTCTGATCTTGCTAAAACAAAAGGAAAAACTATGTAGCACTTTTAACATGGTTATTATAGTACTCCTCAGGGGCAGGGCTGGCAGCCAGTGTGGTCCCAGCTCTATTCCTAGGGAGCCTCCGGCCACCACACACTGATACAGAGGTGGCAGCAGCCTCTGACTGGGAGAGGCCTCAGCTTCCTGCAAAGAGAGGCTGCATCAGCATCCTGCATCTTCCCCCCACTCCCCATTGTGCCTTGATAGAGGTAGCAGTACTGGGGGTTGTGTCTCTCTCTCTCTCTCTGGAGCCAGTTTGCATATAGAGCCAGATTAAAAGCTGGTTCTCTGGGCATATTGGCTCCCATCTGCCCCCCCCCCCCCCCCCGTAGTGCTGCATCAGTTAGGCAACAGCACAGGGGGCAGGTGACTGAGAGCCAATACGTGTTGGGAGATGGCTTGAAAGCTGGCTTCCCGCATGTACGAGGTCCCATCTACTCCCCTCACCCTCCCCGCTGCTGCCTCTCTTTTAAGCTGCCCCTTCCTCCCTGAGCACCAGCTCCCACTTGCCTCCCCACCATGCTGCCTCTAGGAGGCAGCAGCGGGGCAGCCAGCTCCCCACAGGCACCAGCTTCTGCCTCTCCCCCGCATTGCTTGCTGCTTCTGATACAGAGGCAGCAAGGGAGGGGAGATTGTGTCTAGTTAATTGTTTAAACTGTTATACACGAACATCCTACCAAGAATACAATTCAAGGCCGTCTTTAAAATATTAAATGCATTTTCAATAAGTTAACTGTATAATTATAATTTATTTTAACATTTTAGATCTTTTATTTCATTTATAAGAATAGGGTGCAAGACAGTAGGAGGCATAAAAGATCATACCTAAACATAGTCGCCAAAATTGTGTGCCTAAAATGTGGTCAGGCGATATATCGCCACATACCTACACACAATAGGTTTTCTAAATTAAAATCACTTGTACTCCTTTTAGATTTTCCTTTTTTAAATTCAGTCTTGTAATGTCATCCAGTAAAGACAATCTTAAAACTACTTTGACATTTTTAGTTGTTAAAAGTTATTTTCTTTTTGAAGTGTTGTTTTCACACATGACAGTATACCAAAAAGTCTACAAGAACTCCTCATGTTTATGGAAGCATAGATGTAGGTTAAATAAAAGAAAGGTATTTCATGTTCATAAAACAAATTGATGCTATATTAATAAATATAGTCTTCAGATTCATTACACATTTGTGGCTCATTTTATAAATAGAGCTAGCATTTTTTATGTGGAAAATAGAAAATATTATGCTTGAATTAGTGAAAATAAAAACAGGACTTTCGTGAACATTCAAAATTATTACCAGGGAACATCTAGTCACTAATACGAGAGTACTCACACCCACACACACAGATTTGGAATGGGATGCTCTTCCCCTAAATTTGCTTGGTTCAGATAGATGTTTTGTTTTACTGCATAAATTCCATTGATTTTTATTTAAGCATATGTAGTCTTAACAGAAAAATAAACAGAAAAGAAGTCATACCTGGATGCTTGTATCTATTTTTAGAGCTGTAGAGCAACAGATGGATAAAGACCTTATACCTCCTGCTATGGCACCCATTATTGAAAAGGAGACCCAGCATTTGAAACTGTCTCACTTACAGTATTTCAGCCTGTGGTATTTAATGTTAACCTTGGAGTCACACTGTAGAGCTGTCAAAAAGGGATATAAAAATATATGGTTGATGCCTGCTTCAGAAAGGTAAGATGGGAGTGAGGGCATTGTCTATGGGAAACTTTTACCTGTTTGGTTTCTCTCTCTCCTTTCTCCAGTGAGAGAGAGATCTTTTTTTCAATCCTTAGATAAGTACTCTGATATAGTCACCTGAGATAGCAGGAAGTACTTGTTCATCTGCGAACGTGCACTGCCAAAAGCATTGGGCTAGTAGATCTTGTGGTATGCTATCAGCAACCTGTTGTAAGGTGCTTCTGCAGGAGAGGAAGATGGTAAGTTGTGCCTTGCAGCTTTACTTTACAAAAATGAAGGTAGTACTTTTACTAGCCTCACCTTCCTAATGTATGCAGCTGGATATTGTCTGCACTGCAGCTTGTTGTGTTGCATTCCTAAATCAAGGCTTTTGACAAGCTGTACTCTACTCTGGGCTGTATTGCTAGTGAAAGCTGCTCCACAGATGGCTGAAAGTGGGCTAAAGGTTTATGATAGTGCATCATTTCCTGTTAAAGACTCACCAGCAGCCATGTTTAACTTCATTGGCGAAGAGTCTGCTTCAGTAAAGCATGGGTAGTAATATTTACCTGTTACTACTGAAGCTCTAAAAAATCAAACTTTTATTTTAATTATCTACAACATTGTTTCAAAATGTAATACTTGACTTACCTTGAATAATCTCCTCTGTGTTGAGCATCTGTAGATCACTTATCAGAGAGTTTCACAAGCCAAATACTTTTGTTTTGAAGCACACATGTGCTTATTTCCAGCTTTATTGTTTTCCCTTTTGTGAAACAGCAGCTTATAGGGTAGGATTGAAATGTAGTATTAATATATTTTTAAGTCTAGAATCTAGGCTGACCTGCATAACACACATCATAGAATTTCACCAATAAATTCCTGCTATAAGCTAATAATTTATGGTTGAGTTAGGAGTATATGTTTTAGAAAGCTATTCAGTCCTGAATTGATCAGGGCTATAGAACAGAATAGTACATTTGTCTTGGGAAGAAAAAGACAGAAAATGTGGGCAAACAAAACTATAAGAAAGTATATTACTTTTAAAACGTAAACGGATTAAAAAGCTAGTTTTAGAAAACTATTCAAGGCAGCTTACACTTTATTTTAATGTGTTCATAGAGAAAAGGCTGGAGACTGCATTGGAAATATGATTATAGCTGAAAGTGTGCAGGAAGCTTCTGATGGACAATTTCTACATTATTTCCAGCGTAAAAATGGTACCATGCCTGGAACAAACCTGTTGGTAGGAGATAGAGTTGTTGTGAGTGGAGAAAAGACATTATTTGGCTTGTCTGCTGGCTATGTTAAAGAGGTCAATGTTACGAAAATTTCCTGTTTATTGGACAGGTAATACAAACAGAAAAGAAAAAATATTCCCTTTTGAAAGGAAGTATATATGTGGTTTTTAATTCTATTTATTTTTTGAAATAGGTCTTTCGGATGTTACAACATGTAAAATGAATTATTCTCTCTCTAGGTTTAACCTCTTATGCCTGCTGCCATAAAAAACCTCACCCACACTGAATTGAAATAGCAAAATTTGGTCTAGGTCTGGGAACGTGTGTGTGTGTGTGTGTGTGTTTGTTTTTTTTTTTTTTTTCTTCCCAGGGAGTTTTTCTAGGCTGTTAGCAGATAAGCAAAATACAGCTATGAAACTTGCTGTAATATCTCTGACAACAAAATGAGATGCTTGTCATAGACTGTGGGTTTTTCTGTTATGTCATCACCACGGTCAAGGAAGAAGAGGGGTGTAGGAATAATTTGTGTAGTGTGGGTGCTGAAAGCCAATGAACAAAACGCTAAATCCTAAATATGAAAACTAAGCTGGGAGGGGTGCTGTCATATCCCCAGATCCCTGCTTCTAGTAACTCAATCTGAATACCCATGAAATGGATACCACTGTTGATTTAAAATATTAGGCTTGAGAATTCTCGTCTTGTTGATGTGAATAGGGGTAGTTTACTCCTGGGAACCTATTGTTCTAGGTTACTGGCATATGTCAAGCAACATCACTGACAATAACACAGCAGGATGAATATAAACAAAGATGGAAGTAAACATACTTATATTCCTAATTATTGTTCCTATTATATCTTTCAGGAATTTGTCTAAATTCTGTAAGAACACTATATTTAGGTTAGATCATGAAGAAGGAATTTCTGATATTGATGCTCCCTTAGGAAATCTTTCTAAACTGATGGAAAATTCTTCTGCCAGGTTTGTAGAATTGAATTGTTTTCAGATCTTGTTTAGTGATTGTATAAATGTTCTCACTAGTAATAATTTTGTCTAATTCCCTTTTTTTCTCTCTAGTGAAAAACTTCGTAACGTAATAATTGACTTCCAGAAACCACAGTTCATTCAGCACTTGAGCTCTGTTCTTCCTCCTGAAGCAAAGGAAACTGTTGCAAACATTTTAAAGGGTACAAACTATATTTAATGCATTGTAGCAGCATGTATTCTGTGGTGTCAAGTGGTCTGTGTTTTGTCTTTGCTTTTTTCTAAATCCCCTCCAGGACACTCTTCCCTGAAGATAGATGGTGATATATTCATAACTTCAGTGTTTTTTTATATGACTTCTCATATGCATTGACTGACATAATTAATCTATTTAGAATATATACATTGATTGCAAAGCACCTGGCACTTCACACCAGTAAAGTTTAAGCCTTTCTGCTTTCAGGTAGTCCTAAATTGGTCAGATTAGTTAAGACCAAAGCAGACTGTGAAGAGCTTCAAAGGGATTTCACAAAATTATGTGACTGGGCAACAAAATGAATTTTAATGCTGATAAATGAAAAGTACTGAATATTGGAAAACATAATCCTATTCCTAACTATACATATAAAATGATGGGGACTAAATTAGCTATTGCCACTCGAGAGAGATCTTGGAGTCATTGTGGATAGTTCTCTGAAAACATCTAGTCAATGTACAGCAGCTGTTAAAAGAGCAAACAATGTTAAGAATCATTTAAAAAAAAACAGAATAAGATAATTTCTTATTGCTTCTGTATAACTACATGGTATACCCACATCTTGAATACTGCATGCAGGTGTGGTTGCCTCATCTCAAAAAAGATACTTTAGCATTGGAAACCGTTCAGAAAAGGGGAAAAAAAATTAGGGGTTTGGAATGGCTGCCATATGAAGAGAGATTTAAAAAAAACTGGCTATTTTCAGCATTGAAAAGAGACTAGAGGATGTGCTAGAGGTCTATAAAATCGTGACTGGTGTGAGGAGAAAGTGAATAAGGAAATATTATTTACAAGTTCCTATAACATAAGACTAGGCTCACCAAATGAAATTAATAGGTAGCCGGTTTAAAACAAACACAAGGAAGTATTTCTTCATGCAATGCATAGTCAACCTGTGGAACTCCTTGCCAGACGATGTTGTGAAGCCCAGGACTTTAAAAGGGTTCAAAAAAGGCCTCAATAAATTCACGGAGGATAGGTCCATCAGTGCTTATTAGCCAGGATGGGTAGGAATGGTGTCCCTAGGTTCTGTTTGCCACCGGTTGGGAATGGGTGATGGGAGGAATCACTTGATGTCCATTCACTCTGTGGCACCTGGCATTGGACTAGGTGGACCTTTGCTTTGATTCGGTATGGTTGTCCTTATGTTCTAAGGTTCACATATGAGGAACTCCAATTTGCTTTTATTTCTGCAATTGAATTAATTGTGCACAAGTAAAAAGGTGTACATTTCTTGTAGATTTAAGCTTTTGGTTTCTTCCTCTTGCAGACTGTTGGAGGGAGCAGGTTCAAATAGGGCTGACAATGGGGAGGTAAAGGGGAGAAAGTTGCCTGGTGCCTGATGATTAAAAGGGCCTGGGGCTCCAGGCTGCCACTACATCAGCAGCAGACAGAGCCTCAGGCCCTTTAAATTACCACTGGAATGCCACACAGCATGGTCTGTATGGTGCTGAGCACTGGCTGGGGCAGATTGAACCCAGCACCACCCCTTTTTCTCTAAGCTTTGTTTCCTGGGCTGAGTTCTTTGCCCTGCTTCCCCCAAACTAACCCAGGGCCTAGCCAAGTCTGTTGCCAGCCTTGGGTTCTGAAATATTTACCTTTTCACTAAAAACACTCTGTTAGCAACCTGGCACAGTGTAATTGAGAACAAGCTACAGAAATGACCCTGTAGATTCAGACTTCCATAGGGGTGCCAGAGAGAGAAAAACTGTTAAATAACTTGGCCCTAAATCATCTGAGGTTTTCTAGATCATAATCAATACTGGAAGCAAATATGTAGCCCCTGTGAAGCAGTGAGTTAACATTACGTGCTTGTAGCAGTCCTCCCAATTATCTGTAATGTCCCAGTGTTTTTCAGTGGTAGCTCTAGATATGGTATCTTGTAGTAATCTAGTTTGGAGGTTTAAAAAAAAAAGATTGTTAAGGTCTGCATCAGGTAGGAATGGGCATCCGCATGGCTGACTGTAGGGAGAGCAGGAAACAGAGCTGTGCACTTGCCACTTCGGAAGTACAGGTTGGACCTCCCTGGTCTGGCACCTTAGGACCTGATTGTTTCCAGATGAAGGATTTCTCTAGAAAAAGGAAGGTCATTTCAGGCCCCCTGCTGCTGTCTTCCCCCAGGCTTCCCTACTCCCCCCCCCGCAGCGCATCTGAGCCATGCACCAGCTCCTGATCCCTCCCCAGTCTTCCCCCCTGCAGTCCAGCTGAGCCATGCACCAGCAGGGTGGGATAGCTGAGCCTTGTTGGGTGGGACCCTTCTTCCCCTGGCCAGGGCAGTTCCCTGCTGAGGCCAGCTGGGAAGCAGCAAGCAGCAGGTCCAGCTCCTAGGCTCGGGGACGATGGGGCTTTACATACCATAGCGCCTCATGGGGATGGGGGTCCTCCCCAGAAGCCTGACCTATTGGCTGCTTCTAGGGCACAGCGTGGTACTCCGGGACTAGTAGGCATTAGGCAGCCTGTTTAACGCAGCTGACCTGGAGCCACTCAGTTAAGCCTAAGATCCAACCCCTTGCTTCACCTTGTGTTTAGATAACATCTGTTCTCTCCTGGGAAAGTAATCTCTTAAGTAAAAAAAGATGCAGGCCAGAGCATGAAGCAGCATACATGTTGACCATGAGTGACCGAGTGGAAACTCATATTTGAGGTCTTGTGTAGAGGAAGAAAGGACCCTTTGGGAGGAGCAAATCAAAACCTATTATAATTAATTTACTTCTGTCTGGAGCCAGAATAGATAATGAATACCTTCTTACCTACACTTCTGTATTTTTAAAGTGTCTTTACATAACACTATTTATAACATTAAAATAATATCAAAAATTGTGTTTCTTCTTTGAGTGACGTCCCTGTGGGTGCTCCACATTGTATCAGTGAATTCCCACAGCAACCGATGAATTTTCTTAGTGGAGTCTAGACATGCTGTGCATGCGCTGTAGCTGCCTCACATGCCATTTGTCCATTAGCTGTGCGTGTAGCATGATTTCCCCTCTCTCCCCCCAGTTCCTCCTTTACCATCCGCAGCAGCAGATAGAGCCCTTAGCAGTTCAGCGGTCTTCATTAAAAAATATATTAACCGACTTTCTTCAGCTTTCCTTCTTTTTTCCCCTTTTTCCATTGCCCTCTATTTAAAAAAATATTTTTTTCTCTTGGTTCAAAATAAAAATAAACCCTGAATTTGTGTTTCCCTTACCCTTCCTAACATCCCTCAGTTCCCCTTTGTTTTTTGTTTTGGTTGATTGGTTTGGGTTGTTGTTGTTGTTGTTGTTTTTTTAACTACAGCAAACTCGTGGAGCAAGGAGAGCATTCTCAGTCTGTCACCACAATGCCCGGCTCTCTGGGATTCAAGAGATGTGACACGTGCAGAGAGGCCATGCACATATCAGATTGCCACTCCTCATGCATCCACTCTCAGCAAGCAGCATATTCCCACCGAATGCTCACATTGCAGTAGCATGATGATGTGAGAGTGAGCTTCACCTCCAATCCTATTTATGGGAGAAGTCTGTCACGCCTAGCATGGACGATACTTCTTCCACTGGAGCTAAGGACAAGGCTCAGCCTCATACGGCGACTGAGACTAGCTTCCTCCTCCTCTTCTACTAAGGATTCTTGTAAGAAGAATACCTCATCGGCCAAATCTATCTCTGGTGCCGACTTCATAAAAAATCAGCACTGGAGATGAGCCTGGCACTTCCGGTGTGTCTTTGGCATAGAAGCCTTTGGCACCAACAAAGGCTCTATCGGAGCGTACACAGAAAACAACCACATCAGCCATGACACTGTCATACCACTGCCTGGTCCCTGGTGCCTAAAGCTACCTGTGCTGACATGCCACCTTCTCCAGCACCACAGTCGGTGCCAACTCACTTTCCGGCACCAATAACTGCTTCCTCCTCAGCACCAGTTTCTATGAGACCAGCACCAAAGTATTCTCACCAAAGTCGTCATCAGCACCAAAACACGTCCTCCATCATATGAATGTAGACTCCTGCACCTCACATATGTCTGTGGCACTGACTGTTTGTCCTTGGTCCCGCCCCTCCCTCAGCTAGATCTCTGGCACTCTCCACACATGGTAACAACACCAGAACAGATGACCAGCATAGCTGCTTCTCTTCACAACATTTGTCACTGATGAACTGTAGACCTATATGGGACAGACCACCATCCAGATTCTTATATGGATCACTGTCACCTCATTGGTACCAGCACACACCACCTTACCTTCCAGCATCTTATCTGTCACATTGGGCACCATATCAAACTTAGTCCCCCTACAGCACTGCTCCGACCATGCCAATATGGTCCACACCCAGACTGTCACCACCCCGTATGACATCTGAAGCACGAGAAGATGAAGGTATGGAAGTGGAAGAGGTGGATCCTGCTGAACCAGAGAACTAGGTCTTTCACAACTTCTCTTTCTTCCCAG
This sequence comes from Pelodiscus sinensis, assembly GCF_052426305.1. Classification (NCBI taxonomy): domain Eukaryota; kingdom Metazoa; phylum Chordata; order Testudines; family Trionychidae; genus Pelodiscus; species Pelodiscus sinensis. The sequence goes on along the minus strand of NC_143059.1, from coordinate 27,374,559 downwards.
ACAAGGTGATTATCCCACAGACATCTACACTGAAGATCAAACAATTCCAAGACCTCTTTAAGGGGGTAGCCTCAGCTTAGGACATTGGCCTGTAAGAAGTGTAGTAAACAACGTAAGCTACTTAAGATCTACAACCTTTTGCTACAATAAAGATAACCTCATCCATGGGAAGGGCTATCCTGGAACCAGCGGACGCTATCTGGCTTACTCTGGCATCAGCCTCCTGCCCCACCCTGAACAAAAGGGCTGACAAAATATTTTCTCTCAGCATAAGATATGGACTACTTTTTCCCCATCCGTCTCCGAATTCACTGGTAGTTGATGCGGTCCACCGTAGAGCGAAACTACCTCAATTCTGCTCTACATCACAAGATTAGGTCTACAGGTGACTCCTGATTTGCAACGCGATTGGTTCCACAGGCAGCGTAGCAAGTCGGGGGCGTCATAACTCGAACCCTCATTTACAGCCATTTTTGTAAGTGCAGGGGATTGTAACTTGGGTGGTCAGAAGTCAGGGATTTCCTGTATAAACAGCCAGACCTTCTGGGATGTAAGGTCTACTCTTCAGCCACATTACAGCTCAGGGTGGCTAATTACTCAGCCCCCCAGCTAATTATGACAACATCAACTATACTGAATTGCAGGACCTGTTGGAACATCTACCAGAAAATAAAAGACCACAACACCAGGCTATAATTGACAAGAGTCAGACCATAGCCCTTACTGCACTCAAGGCAGCAGTGAATGTTGTGGACATGGTAGCAAGTACAACAGCACAGCCATTGTCATGAGATGTGCTTCATGGTTGCAGGCCTCCAGAATCTCAAAAGAACTCCAGATTAAGGTGAAGGACCTCCCATTTGACAAATCCTATCTTTTTACAAAGAAAACAGATGTAGTCCTCCACACTATGAAGGATTCAAGAGCCATGCTGAGAACACTCTGCTCAATAAACACAAGCATTATATGTGTACATACCACAGACCCTGTGATCCCCACACTCCACCACAACACAAACCATTCGAATACTGATCTAAACAACATGACCAATGTTGCAGCCCACAACAATCTCCACCAATGACTAACCAGCCATCTACTTTGAAGCAAGGCTTTTGAGGTTGTGGTTGAGGGCCTGAACATCCCTATTCCAGTGCAGGCACCAAATCCATCATCCTACTGTCTCCACCCTTTCTTCCTCTCTTGGGTGGACATCACGTCGGACTGGTGGGTTTTGGAAATTATCCAATCAGGATATCTAATTTAAGGATGTTAAGTTTAGATTAATCAACTATTTGATTATTCGATAAGGGCACCTCTGCCTTTGAAATGTAACAAAAGTCATGCTGGCTCATGCTATATTTCAGGGAGCATGGGGCCAGGTATAAGAGCCCCGCTCTTGCTACATTTAAAAGGTGGAAGCGTTGCCAGATCCCCACTGTGCCCCTGCCTCCTCTTCTGCTCTCCTCCTCCCTCTTCCCCCCTTCCCCTGAGATGGTGCTGGGAGGAGAGCGGCTTTTAAGTGGCTCCCTCCCTCCCAGCACTGGCTTCTGCTCCTCACTTGCTGCCTCTCTCTGAAAGGCAGCAAGGAGGGAGGGAAGCAACTAGCCTTTTATATCCCTAACTAAATTCCCTTTATTCAGCGACTTCCTACCCACTCCCATTCTTGTCCATCTTCAGAGACCCTTTCGAGAAGTGTCTTCTATGATTAGAGGTTCAGCACTTTCTTCAAGTTGGAGCAGTAAAACAAGTAGCGTCCCAGTGCCATGGCAAAGGGTTCTATTCTGACTATTTCTTCACCAAAAAGAAGACTGGGGATTGGAGACCTATACTAGACCTCAGAAACCTCAACAAGTTTGTCCAAAGTGGCAAATTCAGGATGGTCACCCTTTCCACAATCATCCCTGCACTGGACAGGGATGACTGGTTTGCAGCCCTTGACCTCCAAGAAGCCTATTTCCACATCACTATCCACCTGGCCCACAGATGGTTTCTCCGATTCACAGTTGGCAGCAATCATTACGAATATTGTGTCTTTTCCTTTAGCCTTTCCATAGCTCCCAGGGTTTTCTCAAAAATTCTAGCAGTAGTCGCAGTACATCTTTGATGTCATGGGATGATAATTTTTCCATACCTTGATGATTAACTAATCAAAGGACCCATCCGCAAAGATACACAAATCATGTTGCAGGCGACGATATCGCACTTTCACACTCTGGGGTTCCAGATAAACTACCAAAAGTCCACTGTCATTCCCAACCAGATGCTTGAGTTCATAGGAGCTCATTTGGACACAATATCAGCAAGAGCCACACTACCATAACAGAGATTCGAGGCTCTGGGGACACTTACTATCACGGTCAAATTCAGTCTTTGCCAATATTAAGACTTGTTTACAAATTCTGGGTCAGAGGGCCTCTGCCACATATCTGGTCAAATATGCCAGACTTCATAATGCACTGCCTTCAGGCATGGCTCACTACAGTATAGAGACCATCCCAAGACTTGAACAAAAGAGAGAATGTCTGCCATCACAAGTTCTGCTATCTCTCCAGTGGTGGTTGGAGCCACGCAATGTTATACAGAGTGTACCCTTTCACCCAAGATCCACTTTCTCAAGTATTCACTCTCTGTTAGGCTGGGGGCGCTCGTCTGGGACATCTAACAATTAAAGGCAGATAGAACTCATCTGAAACACAGCACCACATCAATGTATTAGAACGCCTGCGAACACTTACTCCCCATGATCCAAAACCAAACAATCCGCATCTTTACTGACAGCAACAGTTGCATGTACTAAATTGTCAGGGAGGAGCACGATCCCACTCCCTATGCGTGGAGATGGTAAAGTTCTGGAATTGGTGTATTCACCACAACATAACATACTTACCTACCAGGCAACTAGAAGTAGATGGCCTCAGCCGCATCTTCTCCCACCAACACAAGTGGGAAAGTCACCTAGCAGTCATTCAAACAGTCTTCAAGTGGGGAAAGCCAGACATTGGCTTGTTTGCCATGCAAATTGCAAATATCACTGCTTGTGTCCCAAAGTAGGTATGGGAAAGGATCACTCAGAGATGGATTCCTGATGACGTGGTTGAGGCACTTCCTGTACGCCTTTCCACCTCTACCACTCATGAGCTGAGCAATCTACAAAATCAACCTTGCATTATCCTGATCGTCCTAATGTGGCCCAGGCAAACACGGTTCCCCTGCCTCCTTTGGCTTCCATTATTCAACCCTCAATCCCTTCCAAACAAGCCAGACCTACTAGTGCAGGATTGGGATTATCTGATGCATCCCAGCTCTAACAGTATTCACCTCAAAGCCTGGTTACACCATGGTGCCACCATACCCCTTCTGCTAACGAATAACAGGTTCTGGTTCTCAGTGATTGCTCATGTCTCAGCCATCGTTACTGTAAAAGTAAGTAACTTCGAGTGATGCCTCTGTGGGTCCTCCACATTAGGTGACTAAAGAGCAGTGCCCCAATGGATGTGTGTCCCTGTGGGTGCTATACTACCCACCCTCCTCTCTTCTACTTTGGAGTTAGTAATAAAGATTCCACGGTAGAGAAGGAACCGAGAGGGGATTGCGCTGGGCATGCAGCTAACAAATGGCATGTGAGGCAGCTACTGAGCATGTGTAGTGCATCCAGATCCTGCTGAGAAAATTATCCGATCAGCCAGTTCAGGGACAAACCAACACCTAATGTGGCGCTCCCATGGGGGGTGGAGGACACCTCAAAGAACCATCATTACCATAAAGGTAAGTAACTTCTTTTTGCTGGTGCATAAGTTATCTTTTTGTTGAGGGATTTTTAGTCGGGAGGAGAACCAGCTGTTTGCATATAGAATTAACTACAAATATTTCCTTTTCCTTTTTCTAATTAAAGGTCTGAATAAACCTCAAAAACAGGCAATGAAACAAGTGCTACTTTCAAAGGATTACACACTTATCGTGGGTATGCCTGGAACAGGAAAAACTACTACAATATGTGCTCTAGTAAGACAATAGTGTGACCTAATATTGGAAGCTAATTGTTAATTTAGAGGTTGGGAGTTCAAGCATTAAATCAGCTGTATATGAAGCATGATCTTCATAATTGACATTTATATCGGACTGCTTTCTATGATGTTTAAATTAAAATAAATATGGAGCCAGCTTTACTGCAAATAACATTAGCACCGGGAGAATGTTAAAATGTATTCTGTAGCTTCAAGTGGTATGTGTTTGGTTTTAGTTTAATCCCCTCCAGCACTCCCTTCCAGGAGGTGGGTGGTGAGAGGTTGATGATTGTACAGTGTTTAATGCTGCTAAAATCCTTTGGCACAATAAAATCTTCCAGTTTTGAAGCAGATCTGAGGTTTAGAAACAAGAACTTCATTAGTAGTAGATCTGGTGTGAGACCCCAAGATGTGTCTGAAGTAGAATTTTACATGTTAGTGTAGCTGTACTAGTGCAAATGTCTAATATTGAGCTGATTTTACTCTGGTGAAGCTTACCCCATCTGAGTTGTGCTGCATTGGTTTACGTTAATGGCTAAAATCCCAGTGTAAACAAAAGCTTGCCTGAGAATTTTTTGACCCCTTTTAGCTTCCTAGAGCCATCACTAATTTAGAAAAATATAGATTAATTATCTTTTTAAGAAATGAATTACTGATTCCTAAATTCAATCTAATATCTGGGTTTTTTTCTCCTTACCGGACCTTTTTTTAGGTAAGAATTCTTTATGCCTGTGGCTTTAGTGTTCTACTGACAAGTTTTACGCACACTGCTGTTGACAACATTCTGCTAAAGTTGGCCAGGTTCAAAATAGGATTTTTGCGGTTGGGGCGAGCTCAGAAGGTTCATCCAGATATACGGAAGTTCACGGAAGAAGAAATTTGCAGATCCAAATCGATTAAATCTGTGACTCATTTGGAGGAGCTCTATAACAATCAAGTAAGACAAATAATTTTTAGTAGACTTGTAGCATATTGAGGACAGTATAAATGTGCACAACATTTATAATATACTCTGAAACAAGTTTTGTCTCAAAGGTCTAGTGCTGTGGTCCTCAACCCGGTGCCCGTGGGTGCCATGGCGCCCGCTGGGCTCTTTACATGCGCCCGCGGAGCCGTGGTCCCCAACCCCGGTGCGCCGCGCGTGCCCCGGCCACGCCCCAGGGGCGCCATGCGTGCCCTGGCGCCGGCCCCGGCCCCGGCCTTGGCCCCACCCCGGGGGCACTGCACGTGCCCTTGCCGGCTCCGGCGCCGGCCTTGGAAGCACCGAGTAGACACTGAATAGGACTAAACTATGTACATAATAGTTTTTTGCCTTTTGTTTCATAATACATTTTATTTATATAACCCTTTTGCTGATTTTTAAAGTGTTACATAAACAGGACAGGTGAAATATTATCATGTAAAGCAACCATAAACACATGAAAAGACCTAGGTTTACAATTTATGATTAAAACTCTACTATCTACACAATATACATAGACGTAAAATGTAAAAACTTAAATATCTTGGAAATAGTAGCCAATCAGTTGTTTTAATTGTCATATTTGAATTCAGCACATCAAAATACATAATAAATAGCACATTTTATCTCTGAAGCAGACAACTTCTAAAAAATTGTAGACCAGTGTAGTTAGTCATAGTTTACTTCTATTTGATATTCTATTTGTATAATAGTGCCTGAAGGTTTTTTACTGAGGCTCCATTGTGCTTAGATTATTACAATAAATACATATTCATTCTCCACTAAGATTGTGTCTGCCCCAAAGAAATGAAAGAAATGTTTACATCATAAAAAACGTTGTTACCTATATGGTAGGCTTCATGAGAAGCATAGGACTGATTTGGTATGGGAAATATTAGATTTTTCACAAATGAACACTTCAGTCAAGATGCATTTGAGGCATGTGGGTTGGAACAAGGAAAACTGCACTGCCAACACTGTATTTGTTCTCTGGATTAATGACAAGGACACTGTGATGCACTTTGCTATGACCTGCCCTTTGTTTGAAGAACTTTTATTTGTGGCTGCCATGAGTCAGCACCCCACCCAGCAGAAGTGCTCCCTTCTAGGCCACATAGGTTCCACTGTCATTGTGCAGGCTAGCAGTAACACACTCCAGCCCTCAAGCCCTGATCCACTAAACTATAGTTCAATCAAGAGGCAGGCCTTTGCCCAACAGGCTCAGCGAGGGGCTCCTCCAACTGGGGGTCAATGGGCAGCCACGACACAACTGTTCAGTCACACACAGGGAATTTGCGACAGCACTAGTGCAGTGGCTCAGACTCTTAGTCAGCCAAGCACATAGTCAATTAGCCCTGGCCCTTATCCAGGACCGGCAACAATAGTCCAGGGGCTCAGGCTGGTCATTGGACTGATCGTTTTTAAATAAACAATCACTAAGCCCAAGCCCTAGCTCTGTGTGTGGCAAAAAATAGTTTATAAGGGCTCATGCCTAGGTTCAGGTGTAGCCTTTAAACTAATAGTCAGTAAGCCCAGGCTTTGGCTTATTTCGGGGCAACAAATGGTAGCACACAGTTCCAGTGTGGAAGCCTATGCTCAGGCCGAGCAACAATCAGTAAGAGCCCAGGCCCTGGTTCAGGGAGGGGCACCAAATGATAGGGTGTCCCACCATCAGTGGAGAGGCAACAATTGCAGATAATTTACCAAGAGAAGTGGTGTCGGGGAGACTGCCATCCGTGGATTGGGTGACGGGGGATGCAGGCCTGCCTATTCCACTGTGTCCCAGCCCAGGACCCTAATAATGATGGATTGGCCTGCCACTGGGTCAGCGTGGATCCTGGGCGCAACATGTTGACTCTTAGAAGTTCTGATTTGGCCAGACTAAGATCGGCTTTCCCTGGGCTACTTCCAACCTCCCCTTCCCTGCATACCTGATTTAATAACCAGTTTTCAGGCTATTAAGGGGCTGGAACTTCTATCAGGATAGGTAATTTCTTGGGGTCAAAGTCTGTCTGTGGTCCTGGCCAATCATCAGCTCCTTTAGGTCCACAGCAGCTTCTTAGCTTGGGAGTGCAGAGCGGGTATCTGGGTTCGTAGGTCTGCTTTTTATACTCCTGGCTCCTTCTCCTGACTTTGAGCAAGATTGTAGAGTGGGGCAGACCTCTGCCCACCAGGACTCAGTGAGGTGCGCCCCCTCTCCAGTTCAGTGAGCAGCCACTCCACCTCACTAGATACACAGTATATTCCAAAGGAATGTCCCAATTTACCAGTTCCACCTCAGATAACCACTGTGCTTAACTACAGCACTTACATTTGATTTTATTGGAAATAAATCAGGTTTTTTTTGACAAAACATAGTGATTCAGGTAATAGGAAGTAGAAATTTGGGAAAACAATGTTACATAACTCCCCCTTCCCCCGCCCCACACATTCTGAGCCTAGATTTGGTAATTGCTCACCCAAAATCCCTCAGCATTATCTATTCAGCTGTCAGTGATTCTTGTTTCATGAGACAATCATACTGTCAGCTTGCCTCCTACGGAAAGATTGTGTCTTGGTTTGCACTCCAAGATCTACAGGGTCAGTCCTTTGTCTTAATTCACCCCCTTGCTGTTTTTGTTTCTTTCCGTAGATTTCCTTTTGTAAAATTCTCAATACCTCAATGTGCACATGTCTTAGTATACAAATAGACACAAAGTGGTCACACATGGGAGAGATGTCCATTATCTCCTGACTGAAGGGAACATCTGAGATGGTCACTGCCTGGTGACCTGCCTTAGCCTTATGACTTGAAAAACATTATTTTCAGAATAGAAACCAGCACTCCGAGAGCTTTCATTCCACTCTTTGAAACTATTATTCAGATGTCTGACCCTGTGCTTCCTGCCAGTTGACACCAAGTGATCTCAGTGTCACAGGTACCAGTCTCCTGGCCAGTCAATCCAGTGCCATTCACAAGCTCCATATTAGTTGATTAAATTTAAAAATAGCATCCTAAACACCTGGCAGGAAAGAAGTATGAACTGGGTGCTAGTCCCTGCATTCCAGAACTGCTTTTGTTTTGTTTGTAAATCAATATATTGTAAAGCTTTTGGTGTATATGGGGTGTCAGGGTTATGTAAAACTCAGGCTCCCAGTATAGGGATCAAGTATCAGAGGGGTAGCCGTGTTAGTCTGGATCTGCAAAAGCGACAAGGAGTCCTGTAGCACCTTATAGACCAGGGGTCTCCAAACTTTTCAGCCCGAGGGCCGCATTAACTATCAAACAGCAGTTCGGGGGCCGACTACACACTTGAGGTCCAAATAAAAAACAATCAAAACATGGATGTTGTTTTTAATTATTTATTAAAATAGATCCACTGTTTGAAATTGGGGGTGGTGCTTGTCCTAGTCCTGCAGGAGGGGCTCCAGAACGGGGAAACTGCTGAGAATTCATTTCCACCTGCGCAATGTGATGAAAATTGTAAGCAACATAATCCTGGCAATATGTTCAGCCTAAGACGCTCACACTTGAAGAGATGTGATCGCTCTCCTATCATGCAGGGAATGAGGTGACAATTTGTAACATAGCCCCATGGAACAAGGGGCATGCATTTTAATGGGAAAAGCTGGTTTGAAAGCAGACACGTTATCACTTGGTAAAGGAAGTTGGAAAGCAGTGCCCAACGCTCCCACAGACTGATACCCGGCAGGGCGGTGCTGCTCTGTGTTGTGGATGAGAGAGACCAGACGTGGAAGGGAGAGGGATGTTTCTTCAGGGCGCACTGCAGGGACCAGGGCAGTGCGCTAGGCACGGCACAGCGTCACCCAGAGGCTGTGCCACAGCAACCAGACCGCCTCCTGCAATGGGCACCAGCTCCTCAGGTATCCCCCCCGCCCCACGCACGCGCGAAGTACCCACTTCAGCCCCCTCTCGCGCCAAGAGCCCCATAAACCAGCTACTAGCCCCTTCGCTGATTGGGTGACATAAAGGAGACTACGTCATAGCCCTGTACCAATCCAAGGTCAAGCTGGGCCACGAGCCAATCGAACGCAGATTTAGGCTCGTGCGCTCAACCAATTGAGAGCCCAGCCCACTAGTGACCTCATGAGAGAGCTAGCCAATAGGATAAGAACGCACTGGCCAATAGGGAGCAATTGTCCACGCCAAGTCCCAACCCCTCTCGCTGTGAGGGACGCGCAGAGCCCGGATGTTCACAAGCAATAAAGCGCAACGGCCACCAACAAGCCAAAAAGGTCTCCACGGGCCGGATGAGAGGGCCTTGCGGGCCGCATCCGGCCCGCGGGCCGTAGTTTGGAGACCCCTGTTATAGACTAACAGATATATTGGAGCATAAGCTTTCATGGGCAAAGACCCACTTTGTCAGATGCAGTAAAGGGATGTTAAATTTAGTTTATTCAACTAATTGACTAGTGGATGGATCTTCTATTGATTAGTTGATAAGCAAGGAGCCTCAGCAGGGTTAGTGTCTGGCCTGTCGGCTCTTAATACATTTAAAAAGCAGAGGCGCATCTGGGACTAAGTGCGAGCCGGGAATCCAGTATTTCCAGGCTCACGCCCATCTCCCACTACCCCCTGCCTCCACGGAGACAGTGCTGGGGGGAACCAACTTTTAAGTCAGTTCCCCCCAGCACCGGATCCTGCTGTATCCTCCCCCCCCCTTGCTGCCTCTGAGAAGGGAAGCAACTAGTCGAAGGACTATTCGACTATCCGATGAGCAAAAGCTTTTGCTTATTGGATAGTTGACTAGTTGCTTACATCCCTATCCCAGTATTGTTGTTGGGTTTTATAAAATAAATCTGTAGGTTTATTTGATTAAAAGTTATTCATGTAGAAATTGTATTTAAAATATAAAATGGGAAAAGGGAAGAAAATGCCTTTCTATCTGTAAGATATGTCTGAATTTTCAGCCAATAGTTGCAACAACATGTATGGGAGTAAACCATCCAGTTTTTGCTCGGAAACGGTTTGACTTCTGCATAGTGGATGAGGCTTCTCAAATAAGCCAGCCAATCTGCCTGGGTCCACTCTTCTATTCAGATAAGTTTGTGCTGGTGGGGGACCATCAACAGTTACCTCCACTTGTACACAATACAGAAGCCAGGTAAGATAAAATGCTGTTGGAAAAACATAAAGCACGTATGGGATGGGCAACAAGTGGTCTTTTCCAGGCACTGACTTATACATCTGATTTTTCTAACAGAGATCTTGGCATGAGCGAAAGTTTGTTTAAGAGGCTGGAAAAAAACAAGAATGCTGTTGTGCAGTTAACTGTGCAGTACAGAATGAATAGGTATTTAAAACTAGTTGTTACTGGTGATTTTTTTAATGTAAATTTTGATCTGTAAGACTGAACATTGCTTTTGTTTTTCAACTCCATAGTAAAATTATGTCACTAAGTAACAAGCTGATATATGAAGGCAAACTGGAATGTGGCTCAGAGAAAGTGTCCAAAGCCACTGTTAACCTGCCAAACTTAAAAAACCTGGAGCTGGAATTATTTGCAGATTCTTCAGAAACATGGTTGAAAGAAACACTTGAGCCCAACAATCCTGTGTGTTTTCTTAACACAGAGAAGGTAAACTTTGGTTGCATTCTTTAAAATACTGCATTTTTGTTTTCATGTTTGAAGACCACATCTGCAATGTAGTTAAATAGTTTAAAGGTAATTCTTATGTGTTTCCCTTGTCCAACTTATAGAATTTCCTATTCTGGATTTCTTTCAGTTTGTAGCCCTAATAAAAGTTGGTATGCAACTGGAAGGAAGTGTTCCAAACTTGAAATGCTGTATTAACTGAAAATATTCAGCCAAGAGACATTCTCATTTCTGTATGCTTATGCTGTACAGCTACTGCTATAAATACCACACTTCATGGTAAGCAGTCAATTCAGAAGTCTGAGCATTGGCTATTGTCTTAATGTTTTTGGAATCTAGCATCTTTAACATAGAAAATCCTAGATGTGTTACATTTCTTGAAATGAACTAACTTCATTATTATGAGGTCAAAGAGTCTTGGATAGCAGCTTAGAGAAGTCTCACACATGATCTCACAGACATTTGAACTTCCATCAGTGGATTTGCTTAACCTGGATCAAAAAGTTTGACACAGTATTTTGCCAGAGAACAGCTGGCAGAGATCACTAGGCACAGATATTTTTTCATGTAGGTGGCTGAAGTGCTTTTTTATGCATTCCCACAACTTTTGCTTGCAGTGAATGACTGAAAAGATGGAATGAGAGGAAGCAATATTGATAGTGCTAACTCCATATTTGCTATGCAAAAATTAGTTTTCAGACTTGGAGGGTTGGCATTGGAACCCACCTTCACTGTATCATCTACCAGCAATTCCACAAATCATTCACCAAGATCTTTGTCTCTTCAGACCCAAGATGTCTATATCTGACAGCACAATTATTGAGAGGAAAGCTTTAAGTGCATCCTGTCTCTCCTCCAAGGTGAATCAGGATTATACTGGTTTCCACGTGGACTTCAACAGTAAAGGGCTGCTTCTCCATCTGGGCATGATTTAGCTTATGGTGCCCAACTGACAAAAATCCCAAGGACCCTGGAATTTCCCCTATTCTAGATTTCTTTCAGAACAGTATGGACAAGGGACAGTTGTTTAACGTTGCAGAACATTAGGTATCAGACTTAAGCAGTGTCTTATACATGGCATCCTTAACCTCCTCAGCTGAAATTTTCCAGGCCACATGATTTCTCAAAGCAGTCAAACTGGCTAAACCTGCAGACAGAGCAATCTGCAGGTTTTAGCACTGGTGGGATTTACCGCTGGTGCTAAAAACTCTAATCATTTGTTCATCTAAGCCAGTGTTTCCCCATTTTATTTGGCCATGGAACCCTAGGTAAAAATTTGTTGAGCAAAAAAAAAAAAAAGCTGCCGGACCTGAGAACCGTGACACACACACGCCTCCCTCCCCCCATAAGTAAGGATAAGAATAATGAACAAATGCTAAATAAGGTCATGCAATAAATATTTAGTGTAATTGCACATATTTAAAAACAAATCACATTTAATGTGTACAAAAAAATAAAGCTCAAAAACTAACATTGCACAGCTTGATAAAGCTGAATATTCTTTACATAAGCCGCCTCAAAACGTAATCAGAGAAACTTCTTTAAATTTTTGTATAAATTGGCCATCTCAAGTGATTTTGATTAGGTTTTCATAATCTTGCATAGAAAAACTGACTGACTTTCCCATTATACTTAATGGATTTCAAATCCAGTTATTGTCATTTATGGTTGGAAAATACTTCATGATGTTTGTGTATAAATCAAAGATGATCTGCAGTGTCCTGGCCAGGAAGAAGAGTGCAGGAGAAAGCCTGGGGAAGAGTTGTCTGGCCAGGAGTGAGGGTACAAGAAGAGTCCTGAGGCAGGTGCTGGCCAGGAGGGGAGGGTACAAGAGGGGTCTTGGGGCAGGATGCCTGGCCAGGGGGGAGGGTACAAGAGGGGACTTGAGGCAGGGTGTCAGAGCAAGCTGGGAATACGGGCTCTTGGTGGGGGGTGAGGGGGATATGGGTGCAGGGTCTGGGCATGAGGGGGAATGCTTACCTGGCTTGGCACCCTGCTGCAGCCCCCCCCTCCCCAGGCCAGCTCAGCCCAGCCTAGCCCATGCAGCGGGGAACCCAGCATAGCTGCAGCACCAGGCCATGCTTCCTGCTGGCAGCGCTGAGCGGGGGGTGGAGGGGGTGTAGAAACCCTGACCTTCCCCGCCTGATCAAACTGACACTTCCCCAGCAGGCTGGGAAGGGGTGCAGGGGAGAGAGAGAGAAGCAGCACATGGGGGGCAGCAAAGCCCAAGCGCACCTCAAGGGGGGGGGGGGGGCAGAAGAGCCTGAGCCAGCTTCCACACAGTCAGTAGATAAAAAACACGCCGAGGTCCAAGAGCAGCTCCTCAGCTCTGGCCACTCCTCCAGCTCCACCTCCCAGCAGCAGCAGCCGCTGCCACTGTAAACACTACCACCTGCACATTAGGAGGAAGCGGCTGCAAGGCACTGGGACAGGGCAGTCCTGCAGGGTGAGGAGGGGCTGCGCTGTGCGCAGGGGTGGGGCAGTTGGTGGTGGAGCGGCCCTCAGAAGCCTGTTCTCGCCGGCAAAGTCCCAATGGGAGCTGTCTACGGGTTTTGCTGGGGGTGAGGGAGCAAAAAAAATTTTCAGAACCTCAGGGTTCCGCAGAGCACCATTTGGGAAACACTGATCTAAGCTGTTAGGCTTTTCTAGTTTAATAAAACTTGCTTCTTGGTTGCCAGCATGTCTGCTAGATGTATCTTAAGCTGGCATGATAATAAGGAGGGTATAAGACTCTAGAATTTTTCCTTACCAAAGGTGAATTATTTTAATTCTATTGTCCCAGCAATTTTTTTTCCAAAACAGAAAAGGTGTGGTATAATCACCAAAGGTTTGCTTCAGGTACACCGAATCATTGAGAAGGTCAGGCTTCTTGTTTGTGTTCTTTCATGTGGAGTTCCAATGTCTTCAGGCATCTAAACTCTTCCTCGCCAAATGGATTAACTTATGCATTGTGGGGAGCAGGGATTTGGAGCAATCACATTTTTGAATTGCTCCCCTCCGGCACCAATAGTGATTGCTCCAGCTCCGCTCCAACTCCGCTCCACGCTCCGACTCAAATTAATTTTAACTAAATAAAAAAGTGCATACTGTAATTTTGAGAACATTTTTATTCAGTTTTAAAACAATTTAAATGTAATCAATGATATAAACTAGACTCATTCATAATTTAATCTGTAAAAAATTATTGCAGCAATCAAGTCATCTTTCATAGCCTGCCACAGATCATGTAAAATTAACTTTAAAGGTGAAAACAGTCACTCTACACTAGCTTGAGTTGTTGGCATGCTCAAAGCAATTCTACAGGCAGCCTGAATGCGGTGTGGGTAGCTGTGAATGGCCTCAAAAACAGAATTAAGTTTTAGCCTACCAATAGACTCCATCGCCTCAACCTTCCTGAAAGTTTCTCTCAAATAATGCTTCATTACAATTATGAATCACAGAAACTCGCCAGCGTCTTTCTTGTTTATCCAATTCCTTTTCGAAATTATCATCTTCTGAAGAATTGGTGCTTGAATTATCTCCATTTCCCTGTGATGGTTGAAGATGTCTCAGGGATTGGATGCTCGAACAAGTTCAGAGTGGAGGCCGAAGTTTGAGAACAGCCTGTTATTTCTGAAGGATGTGAACTTTCCGAAACCGCAAATTCGATTGTTAATGACTCCTTTTGTTGTGTTTTGTTTTCTTCAACTTCTTTTGCTGAGTTCAAATGTAGCAATAGATTTTGTTTTTCGAGTCGTTGAGCAATATCAAGAAGCCCTTCCTTGCCTTGGTATTTCCCTTGAGGTAAGAAGAATCTGACCTAAACTCCAGCAAGGGTCAACATAAACTCCAGCAAGGAAATGAATATTGTCAAAAAGCTTCTCTTCTCGTTTCTGCATGGAGGATAGAATTCCTTCTGCAATTTGTCCACCATTTCCTTGCAAGAATTTTGACAGTTTTCGCCATTCCTTCTTCAAAAATCCCGGGGTTACATCGACAGCTTGAAGATTCACGGTTGTTTGGTTTGGCTTTTCCAGGAGGTCTCACAGGTTCTTCACTTTGTCCCATTCAGCTTTTGTTAACTTGAGTTCTCTTGTTCCAGCAGCAGCCACTTGTTCAAAGTAAGATTAAAAAACAAGAAGCCGATCAATCATCGCAAATGTTGAACCCCAGTGAGTCACAGTATCCAATGATTGTTACCCCATGTAGATCAAGCACAACACTTTGAATACTTGGGGTTCATCGTTTGACAACAACTTGTCGAATTTTTGCCAGAAATTTCTTTGCATGTTCTTTGTTCAGTCCATCCCAGATTGCTAACAGAAGTGTGAATACCACACCTCATCAGTTGGACTTTTGAGTCGTCCTCATGAAGCCCTGTTGGAAGAATGAGGCTAGGGTCATTAACCCATTGTGCAGTAGCATCCATATTGAGTTCGATTTCATCCATTCCTTTAGTTCCTTCATCAGGCAAAATAGCTTCAGTTCTGTCCACATCCCTGTTCTCAGAGGTAGAAATGGTTTCATTGTCCCTGCAGACATTTTTGTCAGCACACGTCATGTTTGCTGCATCGTCAGTGCAGATGCTCAGCACTTGCATTTCACCGATCCCAAATTTTTCTAAAATAGCTTTTACTTGACTTTTCACATAGAATTGTGACACCCTTCAGTGTCGATTATGTCCAAGGTTTTTACCACAGCTTTATCTTTTCCTTCTTCGTAGTACTGAGCATTGATTGCAAGGAAATTTCTGTTTCCATGGGTTGCCGCATCCATTTTCAGGTAGCACAATTTTTGCTCCAAAGTTTTCTTGAGCTCTTCGCGACCAGACTCAGCTGTGCTGACAACTAAATGACGAACTGCATCATGCCCCGACGAACCGCACCGTGCCCTGTCGAAACACCCAGCAGTCGACCCATTTTACCTGCAGTTTTTTGGAATCCTTTGTTTATCCTGAAGTGAGCGGTGTTGCACGCAAGCAAACCATTTCCATCAGCCCGTCACGGAAAGTATTAGCATCCATGGTGACTGTAACCTTTGAGGACTTCAAATATGAGTCAAGTTTTGTTTACTCCATTTTGGGTTTCTTTTCAGATGAAGCTCCGCAAAAAATCTTCTCCAAGAGTTTTCAAAGAGCCAGATGAACGTCGTTCGGTCGCCTCAGCTTTCTGTTTTGACTCATCTTCTTGGTCCTTTTTTGTAACCAGAGCATCATAGTTTTCAGGATGGTTACGTTTTATATGCTGCCAAAGGTTGAAACTTTTCATGGCACGTGCTTCACTTGTCTTGAAGCTATGTGGTTTGAGCTCTCCATTCACTTCCTTTTCCACCTTGCACGTTGCTGATTTCTTTGCTTTTCCCAAAAGCCCAAATTTGGGCTTTTTGAATTCAAAAGTAAAGACATCGTTGAGATCCTTTTCTGTAAATCGGCTATCAATCATGAGGGGCAGATTTCATGTTTTTTGTTGAAGCCATGGCCAAATCTTCTTGTGCAGCTATCGCATCTAAATGTTTCTTGTTATGATTGTCGAAAAGCAGTGAACAAAAGCATTACATTTTTTGATAATGTACTTAAGGTACTTTAAATTTATTTTGGATTTTCTCGACAAAAAGATCGCATTTTCTTTTTACACAATATTATTATTATTAAAGTATATTTTAATATTTTAACATGTTTCTTGCAGTTGTAACGAAATAAGAAATAAGAAATATTTTTAATATACATAATATAAATTTTTATTTATACATTGCAAGTTAGGCCTAGAGTAGGCCTCCCAATTCACAAAATGGTGACTAAGATCTCCAAAGCCTTGTGGCAGACTCCCGCATCCATCCCTTGTACGGATAAACAGGCTGAACGGAGATACTTTGTCCCCCCAGGAGGATAATGAGCATCTTTTTTTCCCACCCCCCACTGAGCTCTCACGTGGTACAAGCCGTGAATCAGAGAGAGAGAAACGGTCAGCCCGCTGTTGTCCCTAAGAACTGGGAGGCCAAGAAAACTGACCTGCTAGGCCGGAAGGTCTACGCATCCAGTGGTATCCAGTACCGCATTGCAAACCAACAGGTCCTCTTGTCCCAGTATGCATTTAACACCTGGGCCTCAATGGACAAATTCATGGACCTACTCCCCCGAGAATCCCATGCTGAATTCAAAGCTCTCTATGAAGTGGGGAGAACGATTTCTAGGGCGGCTCTCCAGGTGGCTCTAAACGTGGCGGACGCTGCTGCCTTAGTAATGGCTTTCGGGGTGGTCTTACGCTGCAGTTCCTGGCTGCAGGGTTCTGGGGTTCTCCTAGAACTCCAGAACACCATACAAGACCTCCCTTTTGAAGGCCCCTCGCTCTTTTCTGAGCAAACTGATCAGATGCTCCATGGCCTCAGACACCTGTGCTACCCTAAAATCATTGGGCATGCACACCCCAGCTACCCTGAGGCACCCCTTCCCCATTAGGAATGTTCCTAGAGCACCTCCTCAGAGTCCATGTACTGACTTCTCCCGCTGTAGGAGCAGAAGCGGTAACGGTAGGAACAGCAGGCATCGCCCTCGCCTGACCCCGATCATAACCATGGGCCCCCAAACAAACCCTCCTGTCCCGGTCAGGGGTTTTGACGGGACCTACGAGGGCAACCTTCTAGTCTCCCCATTTCTTCTCCTTCATCGCCAAAGCAAAGTTCAAAATGGTAACATTGGCATCCATAATTCCCTCACTAGCCCCCCGGAGACTGGTATGCTGCCCTTGACTTAAAAGACGCTTACTTTCACATTTCCATTGCTCCCACCACTGCAAATTCCTCAGATTTATTGTGGGCCCGGACTACTACCTATTCAGGGCCCTCCCATTTGGTATTTCCACAGCCCCTCATGTCTTCACCAAGTGTATGGCAGTGGTAGCTGCTGCACTCAGAAGAAGGGGTACCAGGTGTTCCCCTATCTAGACTAGTGATGTTAAATTCTTGAGAATAAACTTTCGGAGAATATTCTCGAGAATGTTCTTGAGAATATTTTCCAATGCGAGAATTTTTGAGAATTTTCTCTTAAATACATGTTAAATAGTTTTTAAAGAATTTTACTATTTACAATAATGTCTTTAATAAAACTTCAAGAATCCATGAAAGTTTCCAATTGTTAAAATGAAAATTCGGGAAAGTAAAGAAAAAAAGACAGGTTTAAATTACTAGAACTTTTATTACAAATCTTCTGTTGCAGGATACAAATATCTTTAACTTTCTGGATTGAATAAAGGTCTAGTCAGAATCTGCACTTTCCGAATCTGACCCATATATTTCTATCTCTTCTTCTTTCTCATACCTATCCTCTTCAGTGACTTCTTCTTTCTCTTCAGCATCAACAATTTCTTCTTCCTCATTTCTCTGGTTCTGTTTCCTTTTTTCTCTTGGGGATTTCAATGGAGCATCATTTGGGTTTTTAAGAAGCTTTATATTATGGGCTATGAATGTCAGCTTGCCTGCCCTTTTTTGTGTTAACTTGTTTCTTTTTGCATTATGAATGATACTGTAAGTACTGAAACTTCTTTCAGTTGCTGCCATTGTTGGTGGCATATTCAGTATGTTGATCACTGCTTTCCCTAATTTTGATCCATAGCAAATATCTTACCACCATGTTACTGCATCTACTGAGCCAGCTGATTTTGTTACATATGATTTTCCAAAAAAAACCTTCTTTAGCATTATACTCTGCAAGCTCTGCAATGACTTTTGCTGAGTGATCAGTGCCATGCATTCTTGTGACTAATTTATCGATGAATTCAGTTCCTCGTATTTGTTCATTTCTAGTAAGGCACTCACCATTGGATTTTGGATCTAGAATATTTGCAGCATAGTGAATGTCTCTTAGAGCCATATCTTTTCTTTTTTTAAAACTTTTCATCACGTCCTGTTTTTCTAGTTTGGGAACTTTTGGGAAGTAGCCTATCAAAATGATCACTTAATTCCCTGAAACATTCAGGAACTTTGCTCATTTTTGGCTGGTCATATTCAATGTAATCCATTTAACAACAGGACTTATCAGTTCATGCAGTTTTTGGACCCGTACCCAAAATACATCTTCATCCAGAATTGAATTTCTGGTACGATTGCTCAGTTTAGTCTGTAAATCTTCAGCAAGGCATTTTAAGACATTTTTTTATTTCAATAAGCTTTTCAAACAATACAAAATGGAACCCCACCTAGTTTTAACTGGCAATTTAAGTGCAGAAATTTGATTTTTCCTTTTTTCAAATGCAGTAAAATGAGCTTGTAGAACTTGTGATTTGTTAATTTCCTTCATGATAGTTTTACAGGTAGCTTCAGTTTCTTGAACAGACTTTAGGTTACTGACGTCACCAATTAACAAATTTAGTGTATGAGCAGCATAAGTGTACATAGCCATGTGATTGTATTTTTCGTTAAGCATTGATAAGGATTTCACCATTGCTGCAGCATTATCAGTGACAATGGCACCGAATTTTTCAGTGCCTATTTCTGTCATTATTTCTTCCATAAGGAATGCCATATACTCAGCAGTATGGCGTTCAATATTGTTACAGTTATCTTGTAAAACACTGGTTGGGGTGTTGATATAATAAAATTTATAACAGATTCATTTCTTTGGTTGCTCCAAGCATCACACTGCAGTGCAAGAGAAGAGGCTTCAGCAATTTTTGTTTTTATAAGAGCATCAACACGTTGATATTCAGCTTCCAAAATTTTGTTAGAAAGTGTGTACCTGGATGGCATCTTGTAAAATGGTCTTAATTTTTGCATGAAAGTAATCTAATCTTCATTTTCAACCAGTGAAATAGGCGATCCCGATGAGCAGGGCTCGCCAGCCGTGTGGTTCAGCACACTGCTCATGTGCTGATTGCGGTGCCGTGCCAGGCTATAATCTACTTGCCTGTGGCTAGTAGATTACCTAAATTGTCGAGCCCTGCTGATAAGAATATAGCTCGTGCAAAAAATTCATCCAAAACTTTGTTTTTAGTTTCATTCATAGAATCAAAGTAAAGACTTATAGAGTGACACACTTTGGCTGAACTAGAAGGTGGTGATGTAAATTTACTATCACAGTGTTCTATAGATGTTGAGATGATCTGCTTCTGGACTCTCAGAATTTTGTTGCCTTTTCCTTGATGTAAGCAGGAGTCTTCAAACAATTGGAAATATGCTTTCTCATCCTTGTTGCGTTTCTGATGTAGTCAACCTTGCAGTACTTACAGTCATATAACACTTTGTAGCTGTTTTATGAAGGAACTAATCTCACACATCACTTTTAGGTTTAGTTCTTCTTTTCATACTGATGAAAACACAATTTCATCTTTCACAGAAGAGAATAAATGTGTTATTGCCTCTTCATATACTTTTTATGATTCTTCCAGAAAGTTCCATAACAATCAGAATTCCTGACTCATGAATGTTCTAGAAAGTTCCATAATGTTCTCAAACTATCTTGAATGATCAAGAAAGTTCTTTAACATTCAGGGTGCTCTAAAAGTTGAATACAATATATTATTTCAAGAGGAAATGAAAAATTAGAAAATTCTCAAAAATTCTCTGGAAATAATCTTTTGGAGAATATTCTCGTTCTTGAAGAATATTCTCCAGAGAATATTCTCACCTCACATCACTAATCTAGACGACTGGCTCCTGAGGGGGAACTCAGAATCACAGGTGTGAACGCACATCACCATAGTGTGCGCACTCTTGGATGATCTAGGTCTTTTGTTAAACCTGGACAAGTCGTCCCTAACGCCCACTCCAATAATAGTTTGTGGGAGCCACCCTGGCCTCTACCTCAGCGAGAGCCTCCCTACCCAAGTCCCAGTTTATCGTGATACAGGCGGCGGTCAGGGTGTTTCAGAACTTTCCAGTGACCCACCGCACAGACTTGCACGCGTCTCCTGGGTCTCATGACCGCCTGCATTTATGTAGTGCAACATGCCAGGCTGCTCATGCGTCCGCTACAGGTGTGGCTATCGTGAGCCCACAACCCGATCATCCATTCATGGGACAGGCTGGTGACGCTCCCCGCTTCCATCCTCCTCGCGCTGAACTGGTGGACCAACCAGGCAGAGGTCTCCATGGGGGTACCATTTTCCAGGCCAGAACCGTCCACCCGATGCGTCATGAACGCATTGGATGCCAGCTGGGGAGCCTTCTTGGGAGATCTTCACACGCAAGGTATGTGGTCTGCGGACGAGATCTCCCTGCATATGAATATCCGGGAGCTCCGGGCACTCCGACCGGCTTGTGTGGTTTTCCTTCCCCACCTCAGGGGCAAGTCTGTCTTCGTCCTATCGGACAACACAATAGCAGTGGCGTACATAAACAAGCAAGGTGGGGCCCGTTCCCCTCGCCTGTGCTTGGAGGTGATTCACCTATGGAACTTTGCATCGGGGCAGATATCCACCTGATGGCCTCGTACCTCAGAACATAAGAATGGCCGTACTGGGTCAGACCAAAGGTCCATCTAGCCCTGTAGCCTGTCTGCCAACAGCGGCCAGCACCAGGTGCCCCAGAGAGGGTGGACCAAAGACAATGATCAAGCGATTTGTCTCCTGCCATCCTTCTCCAGCCTTTGACAAACAGAGGCCAGGGACACCATTTCTATCCCCTGGCTAATAGCCTTTTATGGTCCTAACCTCCATGAAATTATCTAGCTTCTCGTTAAAACTGTTATAGTCCTAGCCTTCACAGCCTTCTCTGGCAAGGAGTTCCACAGGTGGACTACGTGCTGTGTGAAGAACTACTACACAGCTACATACCTATTTTTTTTATTAGTTTTAAACCTTCTACCCATTAACTTAATTTGGTGTCCTCTAGTTCTTCTATTATGGGAACTAATAAATAACTATTCTTTATTCACCTTCTCCACATCACTCATGATTTTATATACCTCTATCATATCTCCCTTAAGTCTCCTCTTTTCTAAACTGAAAATCCCAGTCGCTTTAACCTCTCTTCATATGGGACCCGTTCCAAACCCCTAATCATTTTAGTTGCCCTTTTCTGAACCCTTTCTAAGGCCAAAATATCTTTTTTGAAGTGAGGAGACCACATCTGTGTATAGTATTCAAGATGTGGGCGTACCATAGTTTTATACAGGGGCAGTAAGATATTCTGTCTTATTTTCTATCTCTTTCTTAATAATTCCTAATATCCTGTGGAAACCATTTCATATTTAGCTAGAAGCCATTTGTATCACAGAAGCCATTTAAGTTGCCTGCTTCTGCACGTACGCTAGAAAGTGAACTGACCTTCACCGATGTGAGAAGAGCCAGGAGGATGAGCTGTTGGAATGCATTAATGAACTATTTTGAACTGAAGCTCCTACTCCCTAATACCTGTTTCTTTGCTGATAGTAGTTTCTCTTTGAAGTTCACTTTGATTTCTTGCCCTGATGTCAGATTTGTTTGGTTAAGGGTATTAAATACTAGGATTGATTGTGTTGAACAGCCTGACTGAGCCCGGTTCTGCCAGGGTCATGTTTTTCTCACTTTGTGCCTTATTGATCAATAAAGCTGTTTTTAGCCGCCTAAACACACAGAAGTTTCTTACTTCGACAATCCTATTTGCCTTTTTAAACGCGTCTGCACACTGTGGAAGTTTTCAGAGAACTATCCATGATAACTTCAAGATCTCTTTCCTGATTTGTCATAGTCAAATTAGCCCCCATCATACTGTACGTACTTTACACTTATCCACATTAAATTGCATTTGCCATTTTGTTGCCCAATCACTCAGTTTGGTGAGATCTTTCTGAAGTTCTTCACAGTCTGCTTCTGTCTTGACTATCTTAAACAGTTTAGTATCATCCACAAACTTTACCGCCTCACTGCTTACCTCCCGGGCTCCCAAAACGTTCTGGTGGACAAACTGAGCAGGTCCTTTGCAGGACACAAATGGCCTCTGAGGTGAGATGTAGCCCAATCTATCTTCCCTGCATGGGGGTCTCCCCACTGGACCTCTTCGTCACAGGGCAGAATAGTAAGTGCCACCAATTCTGCTCCCTCATGGGACAGGGACAGTGCTCACTGGGAGATGCTCTCCTTCTCCCCTGGCTGCAGGGCCTACTATACACCTTCCCACCACTCCTGCTAATCTACAAGGTCTTGCTCAGGTTGCTGGAGTTCAGGGCATCCCTGATTTTAATCGTCCTGGCCTAGCCCAAGCAGCACTGGTTCTCAACCCTTCTCAACCTGTCATTTGAGCGACCCATGACCCTCCTGCTGCTCCCGGACCTGATTGCTCAGGACTCAGGCAGGCTCTGCTATCCGGACCCGCACTTGCTGCATTTGACAGTCTGGAGCTCCATGGCTAACGGCCGAGGAACTTCAGTGCTCAGAACAGGTCCAGGAAGTCCTACTGGATAGCAGGAAGCCCTCCACTAGGACCACATACCTGGCTAAGTGGAAACAGTTTGGTATCTGGGCTGCCCAGAAGGGGTATACCCAAGGCGGGCTGCGATCCCCTTGATCCTGGATTACCTGTTAGGCTCCAGGACTTCTCTTCGTCCATCAAGGGTGCACTTGGCTGCCATTTTTGTCTTCCACCCAGGGGAAGGGAGGGAAAACCCTGTTTGCTAAACCAATTGGCAACAGATTTCTGAAAGGGTTGGACAGGCTCTACCCACACGTTTGCCAGTTTGTCCCCCGGTGGGACCTAAACCTGGTCCTTTCCAAACTTATGGGACCCCCGTTAGAACCCTTAGTGACGTGCTCCCTTCTGTACCTATCTTATAAGGTGTCTTTCCTGGTGGCACTCACATCTGCCAGGTGGGTATCCAAACTCAGAGCGCTCACCTTGGATCACCCCTACACAGTGTTTTTCAAAGACATGGTTAGGCTGTGCCCCCAGCCAGCTTTTCTGCCCAAGGTGGTGTCTACTTTCCACACCTCCCAGGATATTTTCCTGACAGTCTTTTACCCCAAGCTGCACGCGTCTGGGAAAGAACAGGCTTTACACACTTTAGATGTGCGCAGGGCATTAGCTTTTTTCTTAGACAGGACAAAACCATTCAGGAAGTCACTGCAACTCTTTGTGGCCATCGCGGTCAACCCGTGTCCTCCCAGCGGATTTCTTCCTGGATAACCACTTGTTTCAAGGAGGGCTATGCCCTAATGGGCGTACTGGCTCTACTCCAGGAGAGCTGTGGCAGCCTCCACCGCTTTCATGGTGCAGATTCCCATCCTGGACATCTGCAGAACCATGACATGGTCCTCTGTCCATACCTTCACCAATCACTATGCATTAAAGCATCAAGCCAGGGAAGACGCTGACCTGGGCAGGGAGGTCTTCCACTCCACTGTAGCTTCAACATCCGGCCTTCCTCCATAGGTTCTGCTTTGGAGTCACCTAATTGGAATGCTCAGGAGCAATCACTCTAAGAAGAAAGAACGGTTGCTTACCTCCCAACTGTGATTCTTCGAGCTGTGTTGCTCATGTCCATTCCAAATCCCCGCCTGCCGCCCTTTCTCCAGAGTATTCCAGTAAGAAGGAATGGAGTGGATGAGGGGGCCAGCAGAGATAGATATGGGCCGATATACCAGCGCCACTGCAAGGGGCTCCCCGCTGGGTACAGCTGAAGGAAAAACTTTCAACGACGTGTGCACGCTGCGCACACGCACCTAATTGGAATGGACATGAGCAACACATCTTGAAGAATCACAGTTACGAGCTAAGTAACCGTTCTTTCTGTGAGAATTGCTAGAAGGAAGGAAGTAATCAGCTATAAACTTTTCCTTGTCAGAACTCTGGTATAAGTGGTTTCAATTGAAGAGCATTTAGAAATTTTATTTCTAAAGCTGAAATAATGCTATTCTGGAGAGTTCTTTTTGAGGGATAGCCCTAAGACCAAAGTTCAGTTTAAAAAATTAAAAAAAAAAAGTCTGCCTCTACTTACCATACAGATAGGGAATCCCCACTATGAACACTGACTTTTCCTAGAGTAAAAAGTCCATTGATAAGACAGAATTTTCTGTGACATTAGTCAGGCTGCCTTGTGCTTCAGGTTTCCAGCTGTAAAAGAGGGATAGTCCTCTTGATAAAGTTCTTGGTGGTTTAGGATAAAAGGTGTGATTTGAGTATTTGCATTACACTTGCTAATGTAAAACTATTTCACTGAATTACTGAACTTATTGCATATAATATTCATTTACTTTTGTGTACAGGTTCCAGCACCAGAACAGGCAGAAAAAGGTGGTGTAAGTAACATGACAGAAGCTAAAATAGTACTCTTCCTCGCTTCCTCCTTTATTAAGGTATTTTTCTTTTAATATGATGTCTAGAGGGAGGGGGCAAAAAGTTATACTTTAACAGTAGTATGCAACCACTGCAGAATGGCAAGTTGTTTTGTTTGAGAATGTACTGGAACATCAAAAGTAAACTGAAGGTTGGTTCAATAGCCATCTAATGCAGCAGTTATAATTCAGGATCTCATTTTGTTTCCTGTACTCTCCCAAAGGAGTACATTGAGGCAGCATGTTAGGTCCTTGTAGAAATGGACAAGTACCTCTTTCTCTTCATGGACTCCTAGAACAAACTTGGAGTGGGATTGACTGATATATTCTGATGGGAGCTATTTTCAGCATTCTGAAGGTTAATCAGTTATATGGGATTTCTTTCAAGTATGAAGTAAAGGAAGAAATGAGGACTTTGAGGACCTCTTCCCCCCCCCCACCTCAAAGTGTTAGGGAAGACCCAAACTTAGGGCCTGATATTAACTAATAACTGTGCTTAGACTTTCTATGATAATTGATTAGTCACTGGAAATTCCTTGGAGATACTTGTTTATAGAACATAACACAAACTAACTACACTGCCAGGTTTTCAAATAACTCTTGCCTTTTCTTTCTATTTAGGCTGGCTGTAAAGCTTCAGATATTGGTATCATATCTCCATACAGACATCAGTTAAAGATAATTACTGACTTGATGACAAGCTCTTGTATCAGTACAGTGGAAGTAAATACAGTGGACAAATACCAAGGAAGAGACAAAAGTATCATAATAGTATCGTTTGTTAGGAATAATAATGATGGAAATGTGAGTGGATCATATTTTGTTCAGTACTAAATTATTTGAAGACATTTCACAAAGTTGACTATTTTATAACTAAAATCCTTAAAATAAGAGATTAATACAGGGTGGGTAAGATATGGCCTGCCAGGACCTCAGGCGCAGAGCAGCCAGTTGCTGTGGAGCAGCCCAACGCTGCTTTAAGTGGCTGGCTGCTCTCTGTTGGCTATCTGCTCTGGGTGCTGGGGGAGCCTTTTGTGCACAGCCCAAGCCCTCCAGCCAAGCAGAATCTCTCAGCTTCTATTGCTGGAGCTGTCGAGGTAAGCACCTCCTGGCCAAAGCCTGCCTTTGGCACCTTGTCTTTTCCCTCTTCCCTTCCACCTCCTTGCCTCAGGCCACCAACTCCACCTGCCTCAAGTCATCATGGAAAGCCTCTGCACCCCCTCCCACAGGTCACAACCTTCTTCCAGAATTTGCAGCCTCTCCTACACACTTCCCCCAGGCCAGAACTCTCCCCTGCACCCAGAACCCTCCCCTGTCCCAGATCATAACTCACTATCTGTCAGACCCCACACCTTCTGCACCCCCGTTCCCTACCCCAAGCTCCCTTCTGTACCTAACCTCCTCCCAGACCTTGCATCTGCCCCCCACCTAGAAAAGTGCAACCCTTGACCACTTCCCAAAATCTTGGAGTAGCCCCCCATCAAAAATTATTGCCCACCCCTGCATTAATAAATACCTTTTAATGAACATATAGTTTAGTCATAACTACATCTATAACAGTTGCACTTACTCTGGGGAAACCAACAGGTAGTTAGCATTTACAAAGTAATACAGACAGGTTAAAAAGGCCTTTTTTCAAAAATGTCCTCAGTTATGTATACAGTGTCAATGGTTTGGTCAACATTTTGCTAGTATGCTTAGCTATATTAAAATTAAATATTTTAAATTCAGATTTACTTCATTCATACTCTTTGGCTTTATCATACTTAAACAAAAAAATAGACTACAGTTTGAACCTCTGTGGGCTGGGACTCTCTGGCCCGGCAATATCTGTCGTCTGGCAGGACCATAGATGTTGCTGGACCAGAGAACCCCAGAGGCAGAGGTTGCTGACAACTGGAAGTAGAGCTGGCTAGAGGGGGCCACCGTACCCCACCACAGGGCTGCATGGCCAGCGGGGTCCTCAGGGCAGCAAAGTCCACAGGCTGGTGGAGCTGTATGCCATGTGGCTGGGGATAGCGTACTCTGGTGGTTGGGGAGAGGAGCCCAGCAGGAAGGCTGGCACTCTCTGCCCCCTCTCCCCCCTTTACTTCCCATGGTCTGGCAAACTCTTGTCTGGCATTGGTCAGGTCCCAACAGTGCTGGACCAGGGAGGTCCAACCTGTAGTGGGTTTCACTTTTGTGTGCGGTGTTTCTAACCACTTTAATGCTTTCTCTTCTAGCTTTTTGTTGTAACATTTGGGCTAGAAAACATAAGTGATTAACTCTTGTATTGGCACGAAAATAATAATGGATAATTTATGTTGACTAAATTTTTAGCGTAACTTATAAACACTTATTTTGGAACCAAATTTAACTAGAGTTCCTTTTAAGAAATATATATAACCTCCTTGAGATTTACAAATTTGAAGATGGGTTGTACTTTTAAACTTTTTATTCTTTTAAAAATTTATAGTGTAAGGTTGGAGTATTAAAAGAATTCTATTTCAACAGCTTGGAACACTTCTTATGGACTGGAGACGTCTTAATGTTGCAATTACAAGAGCCAAACACAAATTAATCATGCTGGGTTGTGTTCCATCATTGTCCCATTATCCTCCTTTAGAGAAGTTATTTTGCCATTTAAACTCAGAAGCCATGATATCCTTTTCCTGTGTATTGTATATCCTATACTCTTTCTCTGAGTGTTGAAACTGCCTTTTCAATTTAACTTTTATGTTTACAGTAAATGCACATTATTCTTAGAATAGACAGCCTTAATATTTACCTACATTTGTAACTTGCATTTTTGCCAGCAGCATTCCATTTAGTTATGGATGTTACAGTGAAAGTCCCCTTTGAACATTAAAATATGAAACCATTTCAGTACCATACTTTGTGCAGTGGTTCCCACCTGAGTGCTATAGAATTGCACGTTTGCAACTAGCCCACTTACAGGAGACTCTCGTGATTCTGCATATTCACATGTCTCCCATCCTGAGGAGGAGGGGGGAACAGCAGGGAACTCGATGCGACTCCCAGCCCCCGCGAGGAATTCTGGAGGTATGGGGAACTCATCCCATGAGCCCAGGTCCCCAGAATTTGCGAATTTTGCCATTCATGGTGGTGCCAGGAACTCATCCACTGCAAATGGCCAGGGTTTCCTGTACTCGGTAACTTACTGAGTTGAATTTACTATGAAATAACAGAAGTTGAATAGGCAATCTCTTAAGAACAGCAGAACACTTTGTAGATATTGTTGATTTTTCATCTTGCAGAGTTTATCATCATCATTTGTCCTTTGGGCTAATTACAAATCTTATCGGTACGATGCTCCTCAATGGTGCCATGAAGCATATTCTGTGTTCTCTCATGATTTATGGTCAAATGGCATTTCATTGAATGTTGGGTCTTGTGTGTCTTAGGTACGTTAAAATGTGTTTAATTAAATAACTGTGTAACCACTGAAAATTTCAGTGGTTACATGTAGAGCAGCAGTCCACTCCCCAGGATCTGGTGCCCAGAGGAGCTGGCTTTTTAACCAGAGACAGCAGCATTGTTTGGGAGGAGGGGGAGGGAAGGTGGCTCTGTGGGAGCAGTTGTGTGCTTGGAGCCGGCTTTTTAGCTGGCTCCCTGCACATACTGGGAGCCTGTGTGTAACCATAAATGTTAACTGATGAGCCCAGGCTCATTGGTTAACCATATACATGGTTACATAGTTACGCTTTCTCATCCTTAGGGAGTCAGGAATTGTACCTATCACGAAGCTATAGCAAGATTTTGGTTAAACGTTTCAGACTCTGCAGGGTGCACAAATTATGGCTTGTGCTATATGGTCAACCTCTACTACAGTGCAAAACTTTACCAACTGAACATATGAAGGGGTATGTTTTGAATCTGGCTAATAAGTGAGTCCAAAATTTGTAACTGTATCTTCTAGTTTGCTTTGCATAAAATGAAAAGGATTTGTAAATCAGCTTAAGGGCTTGTTTTCCACAATTGGCAAGAGGGCTCTAAAAGGGTGTGACTTGCAAAGTGCTCTTATTGGCTTGCATAGAGCCTGATGCTATGCTTATCAAATTTGTGTGGGCCAAATCTCGGAGAGTGGTGGTGTGATTACAGGCTTGAGATTGCAGAACTGAAAGTGGGGAGCTGGGCCTAGCCCATGGGTTAGAAGCTGCTGCAGTGGGGTCATTGCAAGGCCAGCTTGCTCATCAGTACACCCATCCTGGGCCTCCACTTCACATGAGGTTGATAGAAGTAGGTTAGGTTCAGTGATGGGCTAATCTGCCCCTGCACATAGCACCCCATATAGAATCTTCTTGTCATCCAGACATACTGTTTGGGAAACACTGAACAAGGGTATGCTTTTGACATTTTAAACTAAAGTTGCATCAAAACAGGCATTTATTAAATCCTAGTTTTCTATCTACCCATCTTATAGTCTGCTAGATATGGTTAGCATGTTAATGTCAGATTTTCTTCAGACATTGAAAATCTGGAGGGAGAGACATTTATATAAAAGGAATTGTGTTGATAGTATGTTAATTAATAAAGCTCCTAGAACTGAAAAACTGTTTTACAAGAGCAAAATATTATCCAAGTATCTGAAATGTATTCTCCTTTACTTTTATTACATTTTCAATCTTCCATCAGAGGCCCATGAACGTGTCTATCAATGTAACCTGCTATGATTGTGAAGATGGATTTGAGGACAAGTCATCTTGTTATTTCTCGAAATGTGCTGCTAAATGCAAATAATGGCTTAGTAAATTATGGGTACTGAATGGATTTGATTTCAATATGGTTTCTCAAACTGTAAACATTTGTTTTCACCATATTGTACAAATTCTTATAAAGAAAACAGGTAATTTTAATACCAGTGTGACGCTGCTATATCAGAAGCACAAAAATCTGCACTTCCAGAGGTATTAGATAGCTACTCCCATATTTCACTTTCCTTTGCATATATATTTATGTATAAATGTGAAAGCACAAATCTTGGTGGGAAACAGGAAATTGCTCATGGGGTACTCAGTACAAATAATAGACACTACTTTTAGTGACAAGAAATTTTGGACCATTTTGGTTTGCAGATTTTAATGTGGTTCTTACATCCAGTTTAAAAAAAAAGAATTTCTAAGACTGAGTTTTTGTGCTTGCTTAGAAAATGAGCTTCCTCTATTTGCAATTCCCATCCTGTTGGTTTCTCTTTAAAATTTGCTCCTAGGTGTAAGAATACAGCACTCTTTTTAATGTTTATATTCATAACTGAATCCTGACTTCTCACACTGACCTAACTTGATAACTTATCTTCTTCATCCTCCTCCAGCTTTTGCTTAAGTTCTGAGAAATGTGATGTTGATATACCTATTTGACTTTAAGAATTAAAGTATTTTAGCAAGTGAAACACTTTTTTAAAAAGTAAGGGTTGAAATCCTAGCTGACCTTGAAGTCACTGAAGAGTCTCTTGGAGTTTAATGGGGCTAGGATTTCATAATGCAGTATTAACATTAATTTGGAAATTGTTGAGTTGGGGAGTGAATTGCAGCTACCATTTTAAGAAATGTACATACCTAAGTAGTTTCCTTGAATGATGGCAGATTTCCCTTTGACACAGTATAGGACACTAAAATAGAACTACCTCATGCTTATTAACCCTTCAGTGTATGCTATTATAACCCCAACATTAATTTGTAGATTTTAACTTTTGATTCTTCAGAAAGATATGAATGCTGTTCATTTTTTTCACATTTCTTTCCATTAATGTCAAAATTGTGTGCCAAGAGCTGTTCCTAACTTTATACATTAGATATTGGCATTTATTTTACCATTGTTCACTGTTTTTGTAATATTTGTAATGTAATAAAAATTGCTAAATTGTTACTATTGAATTAGTTATGAGACTGCTTGAATTAAACAAAATATCAGTATTTTCAGCTGAAATGCATAAAGACTCAGTGACCTATTGTATACCTTAACTTCTCATATGTTACCATTTTTCCTGTAGAGAACATAGGCAGCTGGTGAAAAAATGTTTTGTGGGTGCTGAACCACTGCCATTCACCTTGCAGCTGCAGCTCCTTTTGTGCAGGTTTGGGCCTGGCTCCATTATGGCCTGTTGGGTCTTGCTGCTCACAGATTCAGAAATCAGTTGATGAGATTGGCCAAACACAGGTGTTTTTCCTCTGTCACAACACTTGCCCTATTCTCTTTTTGGCTTTGGAGATGCTAAATATGGGAAACTTGTAAAATATGTTTTTAAAAAAAAATCTGATTCCAATACTTTAGTAAGCTTGCTGGAGCAATCCGGTATCCAGAATTTTTCCGTAAGGGTATGTCTACACAGCAAAGCTATTTCAAAATAACAGCCATTATTTTGAAATAACTTTCCTAGCGTCTACACAGCCAAACTGCTATTTCGAAATAGCAGCGGGCTTATTTCAAAATTTGTAAACCTCATTCCACGAGGAATAGCGCCAATTTCAAAATTGCTATTTAGAAATAAGCGCTGTGTAGATGCTTATTTTGAAATAGGGGGCTTCCAGCCCTTCCCAGGGTGCCCTGCTGGGCACTCAGGGCACAACCCTGGAGCCCTTAAAGGAGTAGAGTCTGGCCACAGTGCCTGTGCCAGCTCCAGGCCTGCCAGCCCGGAGCCAGCAGTCACTGCCCTTAACCCAGTGGTCCCAAAACATGAGCCAGCAAGCCACCAGCAGCCAGCGCTCCAGTGCTCCCTTGGACCAGTCTGCCAGTTCCCAAGAGCCTGCCAGGGGCCAGAAAATGCAGGCGCCTTCTTGGTCCAGGGCGGAGATCATGGACCTTATTCAGTTTTGGGGGGATGCCCCCAACGTCCATGATCTCTGCACTAGACAGAGGAATGCGGCTGTCTATGGCAGAATAGCTGCCAGCATGGCCAGCAAAAGCCACATATGCACCCAGGAGCAGTGTGGATGAAAACAAAGGATCTTTGGCAGGCCTATGCCAGGACCACAGGGGGCAGCTCCCAATCAGGGGCAGACCCACACACCTGCCCCTATATTGATGTCCTGGACCACATCCTGGAGGGTGGGACGGTCTGTGCCCCCCAGGTGGTCGTCAACCCGGGGGCAGAGGGTCCTGACCAGGGCATCGAGGAGGAGAGTCAGGAGCCGGAGGAGGCCGCCATCACCACCCAGATGAGCCAGGACCCCCGAGCTGCCCCAGTGGACCTGTTGCCGGTGTCATCTTAGGCCAGGGAGGCAACAACATGTGAGTGCCATCACTGCCCCCTTATGCGGGGACAGGGGGAGATGGAAACCAGGGACTGCATGTGGGCCTTGCTGTCCATGGATCACACAGCAACCTGTGCATGTGCAAGCATGTGCCATGCCACCCCATGGCATGTGGCCCCAGCTGGCTGCCACGCAGGGGCCTTACCCTGTTAGCCACACGTGTATGTGAGGAGGCATGACATTGTCCTGACTCTGGGGTGAGACACAGCAGGACACCCTCCCTCCGCAAGGCCACTCTACACAGAGGCAGGGGACATCTCCCCGCCCCCCACACACAATGTATACACCACAGAGCATGAGTGTGGTCTCGAGGCAGCTCCCACTCCTGGGGATAGCAGGGCATTCTGAACATGGCCTGTGTGCAAGCACATTGGCTCTGATGGTGCAGGGAATGGTCATCCTCACCTTGCAGAGGGAAGCTGGGCTTCACCCACTGTGTCCCCAGGGATAACTGACTACTTCTCTCTGACAGTGACAGGAATAATGTATAACTTGTTTGTACCTGTATAGAAAGTAGTGTGTGGGGGGGAGGGGCGGGACACAGTCTTTGTCTGGACTAGAGGGCAGTGGAACCTCCCACTGACGGAGTCAATCCATTGTTATGGGGTATATATGCATAGTGGTTTGGCAGAGTCTACTGAAAACTATTACTGTACTTCGCTTAACAATAAACTTAGCCAAGCACCTTTGATTCCTATCTGATTTGTGGTCTTTTGGGAGCTCTCTTGGAGTCTGCTGTGTTGACTACTACGCAAGTCAAAACGGTACACTATGATTGAGCACACATGTATGCAGCTGACTGTTTATCATCATTGATAGGTTTCCTGCTTCGTCAGGACACCACACCAATAAATCATGACTACTACTTAGTGTGTAAGGAGACATAACTAGAAAGTGAGCTGTATTTAGTACTTTTTTATGTAGAAAGTAAGGCCCTGAACCTAGAGTAATATCCACTGATACAGATGCCAGGATTAGATCCTAAACAAGGATTGCTGAACAGCTCTTAAGAGTGGTGAAAAAGCTGTCAGCTGACCAAATGGAGCTGAACATCCAGGAAAAGGACCATTTAAAACTGCCACTTCTTCTTCAAACTATTTCTTCCATTCCTTTTTTGTGCTCTTTCATAGCGATTTGGCTGTAGGAAGTTACAGGGGAAAATGAGATGAAGTTTATCGGTTTTGGCTGCTATTTGTATTAGACCAACAAAAAGCTACAAAAATCAACATATTCCCATTATCTCTTTTCTCCTTACATTAGTTTAGGGTTCTTTTTTGTAATGTTTGCAACTGTGCAATTTTGGATCTAGCTGTATGGGTTTGACACAAACACCAGGCAGTTTAAGAAATGGATAGTCAGTGTCCATATTGAGATTCTGTGTAATCCATGTTTTGAAGTAAGGCAGTACCGAGGGGCCAGTCCCCTCGACAGTCAGGATGCCCCCAAAGTTGGGGCAATGCCCCTCCACGCTCCCCTTTCTCGGAGTTACTCCGGCCTACATGCTTAGTCCACAGATAAGTCTCCCCCAGTTGTTAGGGAGCAGGATACTGTGGACTGGGAAGGTAGGGGACCTGAGCCCTCCCCCTCTACCAGGTCCCAGCCCAGGCCCCTGATGGCAGTGAAAATCTTCACTGCCTGCTCAGCAGGGATTCCTGCTGAAACGCGCTGAGCTCCTGGAGGACAAGCCTCCGTCCTGGGCCACTTCCTACTGTCCCCAGCGCTACCCTCAGCTCAGCTCTCCAGGAGTTGCTCGGCATGTTTCGCTGTCGTGGCTGGCCTCCGTAGTCAGGGCTGTCGCTGTGGCTGTGGCTGCCGCAGCTGCTGCCAGGATTACTGGTCCTTGGTTGTAGCAGCTACTGCTGGGGTGACTAAGGAGCTCCAGCCTGGGCTCTTTCCCCTCTGGGGGTCCACCCCACCTAAGCTGCTCCACTGCCTCTTATACTGCTCCAGCACTTGGAGCACACATAGACTGGGAAAAGGGGCGGGACTTCCTCCCTATCACAGGCAGTAATGTTTTGTACCATACCCGATGTGGATTAATTAGCTCACCTCTCTTACTCAAACTGGTGTCTGTAATTTATTAATAGGAATGCCAATACCTCAAAGTAATCATGTGAAGCTGCCAAACCTAATGACAGATTTGCTCATAAAAACCTGAAAAGAAAATTTCTGGAACAGGAGGTATCTTTTAAGGTACATACAGTACAACTTTCTAATAAATACAAATGTTCAGGTGTTTTGTAAATTTATATAAGAGATTACAATTAAAAACTACAGAATGGATAAAGACTCTAGAAAAGCAAACTTATTTTTTGTGAGAGATTTCTCCCTTTATTTAAACACTTCAGCATTTTTAAGTGCAAACAAAGATGAAAATTGTTTGACCCCCCCCAAACTTACTTTAACATTAATAAAGGCTAGTGAAGTTTTATTCAGCAAGACTATCACTATCCAATTACAGGCACTTTTCTGTTGCTTCTCAACTGTACTTTATTATTTAATCTCTTCCTGTTATCTCCTCATGAATCTACAGTCACCATAGAGCTCAGCTTCAGTTATACTGAGTCTTTCTCCCCAAGCTCTATACGTCCGTCAGGCTACGCCTACGCTGTAGTCTTCCAGAAAAGCTTATGGAAATGAAGCGTGGAGTGAAATATCACCATGCTTCATTTGCATAATTAATTAGTTGCTTTTGCGCAAGAGGCTTTTGCGCAAAAAGGAGCTGTGTAGACAGCTCCTTTTTGTGCAAAAACCCCTTCTTGCACAAGAGCTGTTCTTCCAGGAAGGCTACGATATAGATGTAGCCTCACTGTGAACATCACTGCTATCCTCCTCATTTTTAACTTGGATTCTGACTGGATCTAGATATGCAGGTTATTCTTAGAGTGCTTTCTCATATGTATTCCAATTAGGTTTGCACATGCTGTGTGCGTGACTATTAGAAAATTTGTACCCTAGCTGCAACCTCTTGGGTCAGCTGTGGAGCTCTCTGGAGTGGAGCCAGTGCAATACCCTATATGTGACCCTGCTGGCCCAATCACTCTTCAGTTCCTTCTAACTGTCAGTGATGGTTGTTAGGACTTTGGCGCTCTTGCACTGCAAATACTATTCATTCCTAGCTAGATAGCTTAGTAATAATCATTAACTAGCTCAGTGTTGTAGCAGCCGGCCTTCTCCCCAGTGTTCCTGCTGGGACTTGAGGCATGCCAAAGCCCCAGGATTTAAGCACTACAGCGCTTGCCTGAAACATGCCAACAAGTGACCCCCATAATTTGAGCCAGCGGTGCCTGGAGAAACCTTATCAACCAGATGGGTGCAAGATTGGCAAGGCCTTTAAGCCCATATCAGAAAGGAGTGGGGCTATTGCTTAAGGAAACTCC
The DNA here is from genome assembly GCF_052426305.1 of Pelodiscus sinensis. Lineage (NCBI taxonomy): Eukaryota > Metazoa > Chordata > Testudines > Trionychidae > Pelodiscus > Pelodiscus sinensis. The sequence continues at coordinate 27,339,151 of NC_143059.1, read as the reverse complement.
TTATGCAATCTGCTTTGGATCCACATCAGGTCTGTGTCCATGGAATCCACCAATAGGGGCACCCCTCTGGTGTCCCTAGTTGGTTCTCTTCCAACGGGTGCAGAGCAGCCTCCATATTTGCAGCCAACTGTGTCCACATTAGCCAAATGGAGCTCTGGTGTAGCCCCAACCAACGCTGCAGTTGCCTTCCAGGCAGGATCCGAGTCCTGTTCCAGAGCACCCTGGAACTGACCAGTGGCACTGAGGGAGTGGGGCATCTCCCCACCATGTGGCCAAGTTCAACTGGCAAGCTAGTACTGGTGACCCAGAGCAAAAGCTTCCAGTACCAGTCTTGGTACTGGTGGTGGAGCAAGACTAGGTTGAATTACTGGGGGGTGGGATTGTCATCGTCCCTGCTGACCATGGATAGTAGGGCCTACCTGCTGCTAAAGCATCTGGCTCAGAACTTTGGTTTGCAGGCTGAAGAGGTGGTGGAGGATGTGAATCCTATGATGGACATTTTGTTGCCTGGAGGACTCTTCAAGGTGGCCTTGCCTTTTATCAAAATTATTTCCTCAGTGATGAAATTGGTTTGGCAGACACCAGCTTCCATTCTTCCCCGCCCCCAGCCAAAGTGGTAGAACATAGATATTTTGGCCCTTCCTGGGGGTATGAATATTTGTATGCCCACCCACAACTGGGTATGCTGGTGGAGGATGCAGGGAATGCTAAGAAGAGGCAGGGGCAGCAGAGGCCTACTCCCAAGTCAAAGGACTCTAAGAAGTTGGATCTCCTGGGCATAAAGGTCTACTTCTTGGGTAGCTTATAACTGAAAAATTTGAATCGGGCAGTTCCAAGTCATTATAATTATAACTCATGGGTGACCATAAGAAAATTCAAAGAGCTCCTGCCTTCCAAGTCAAGGTCTGAGTTCAGGGCACTGGTGGAAGAGGGGAAAGTTACTTAGAGAACCTCTCTACTGGCCGCCCTTGATGCAGCCTGTTCTATGTCCATGGGCATAGTTATGAGGCGTAACTCTTGGCTTCAGGTTTCTGGGATACTCCCGGAGGTCCAGCAGACTATTCAAGATCTGGTCTCTTCGCAGAGCATACAGATTCTAAGCTCTACAGCCTTAAGGCCACTAGGGCTATGTTAAAGTCTGGGCCTGCAGACACTATCCAGTGCAAACATTTTAAACTCCGCCCCCCCTCGCCTTACTACTACCTGCACAAATGTAGCAAAAATCTATGTTTAGTATTGGTTATAAGACTATGATATATAATGACTTGCTTATAAGTTCAGTATGCTTCTATTTCACTTTGTTTCTCAACATTAGATAATGTTTACTGTAAGGCCTTGCTTCCTGTTAACATTACAAATTAATTGTACCCCTTGTCTGTATCACAAACTAAGTTGTTCTTCGAGTGATGTCCCCGTGGATGCTCCACTGTAGCTGTCAGGCTTGTCCTGGCACCGCAAATCGGAGATTTGTCAGCAGTGGTCTGCCAGACGGCGCATGTGCGTTGGGCGCCTAGTGCCGTTTGTGCTGTTTCTTCAAGTGCACAGTTCAGCTCCTGGCAGTTCCTCCTAACCGTCCTTCAGTCGCAGACGGAGTGAATGCTTGTCCTTAGATCCTGTCAGGGATCTAAGTAGTTTTGTTAGTTAGTTCTAGCTAGTAGTCATTTAATAATAGTGTTTAGTTAGTTAACTTTAGCAGTAGTTCTTAATTATGCTTTAAAAAAAAAAAATTTTCTATATGTATATAGTTCAGTGTAGCAGGATGCCAGGATCGCCCAGATTTAAGAAATGTGACTCTTGCAGGGAGCCCATGCCGGCATTGGATGGGCATTCATGCTGTATATGTTGCCTCAGTGAGGGTCACATTCTTCAGGAGTGCCCTTACTGCCCCAAACTTACGGCACAGGCGCACAGGGACAGAGAGATGAGGCTCAAAATGCTTCTGTTTGGCAAGGCTCAGGAGCCTCCTCAGAAGGAATTGACCACGGCCACCTCGGATTCGAGCGCTTTGGCCAAAAAGAGGCCTTCTCTGTCAAGATTGCTGCCAGCAGTCCGGCAGCAAGGGGTCTCCATCATTACCCAGACATAGATCTAGATCACTCAGATCACCAATGCTGTCGGTGCATACCCAGTACCATGAGGACCGACAAAGTGTTTTATCTTTGAGATATTCCTCACCACATAGGCGCTACTATGATCACCATTACGATCAGTACTACTATGAATACTGGCACTTGACACGCTATTCCATCTCTCCGTGTTACTATAGGCACTGGTCTCCTGCCCATCATAAATCGGATGACAGACAGATCCGCAGAGCATCTCCTCCTCCACTTACCACATGCCAACCTACTCCCCCAAGAACATCATCTGAACCACCTCAGCTCTCTGAGCCTGAGAGAGGCCAGATTTCTGACCCAGAGCAGCCACCAGAGCTGTCTCCTACAGACCCATCCTCGTCCTCTCCTGATGAGGCCTTAATTCTGGGGGATGTGTTGCCACTGGATGATGTTCACCACTTTCAAGATCTTTTTAAGAGGGTAGCTAGCTCCCAGGAAGTCCAACTTGAGGAGGTGCAACAAAACCAGCATCGCCTTTTAAAGAACCTACAGCCATCTCAAAAGTCCAAGATGGCATTGCCCCTGGACGAGGCTATATTAGAGGTAGCCGACAATACATGGCAAACACTGGCCTCCATACCAGCCACCAATTTAAAAAAATAAAAAAAAATAAAAAATCAATAGGAAGTATTTCGTCCCTGCCGAGGGCATGGATTTCCTCTTTACACACGCAGAGCCCAACTCCCTCATGGTCGACGCTGCACAGCAAAGGGGCAAAAATCCACAATACAGGCTTAATGCCATGGATAAGGACACTAAGAAATTGGACCTTTTTGGTAGAAAAGCATATACCTCAGCTACCTTAATCCTAAGGATGCCCAACTATTCCACCCTTTTAGTGAACCATAATTTCAATAATTATACAAAATTTACGCCTGTGATTGAACATCTACCAGAAAACAAGCATCAGATTCTGAGGACTGTGGTGCAAGAGGGGTATGCCGCTTCACGTATGGCACTGCAAATTGTGCTTGATATCATGGACACAGCTGCACACTCCACAGCAACGTCCATAGTGATGCGAAGAGCTTCCTGCCTCCAGTTGGCAGGGGTTCCAAGGAATTACACTTGAAGGTGGAGGATCTCCCCTTCGATAGACAGAAGTTATTCGCACAGGAAATGGACAAAGTCCTTCACACCAGCAAGGACATGAGAAGAATGCAACAATTGTTTGATCAAGGGCTCATCTTTTGATGACACACAACAGTCCACGGATGCAACGAGGGTAATTTTTGAAGCCCTTGGCCTCCTAATCAGTGTCCCAAAACAAAAAAAGAAGAAGTGGGACAGCTAATGACTGAGGACACAGTGGAGGTTAAGGATAATCTAGGCATGGCCCAATATCTAAACAAATACTTTGCTTCAGTCTTTAATGAGGCTAATGAAGAGCTTAGTGATAATGGAAACATAACAAATAGGAATAAGGATATGGAGGTAGATATTACCATATCCAAGGTAAAAGCCAAACTCGAACAGCTTGATGGGAGTAATTCGGGGGGCCCAGATAATCTTCATCCAAGATTACTAAAGGAACTGGCACATGCAATTGCAAGTCCATTAGCAAAATTTTTTAATATATTTCTAAACTCAGGAGTTGTACCATTTGACTGGAGAATTGCTAATATAGTTCCTATTTTTAAGAAAGGGAAAAAAAGTGACCTGGGTAACTATAGGCCTGTTAGTTTGACATCTGTAGTATGTAAGATCTTGGAAAAAATTTTGAAGGAGAAAGTAGTTAGGGACATTGAGATTAATGGCAATTGGGACAAATAACCAACCTGATCTCCTCCTTTGAGAAAGTAACAGATTTGTTAGATAAAGGAAATGCAGTGGATCTACTCTACCTTGATTTCAGTAAGGAATTTGATAGAGTACCACATGGGGAATTATTGGTTAAATTGGAAAAGATGGGCATCAATATGAAAATAGAGAGGTGGATAAGCAACTGGTTAAAGGGGAGACTACAGCGGGTCATACTGAAAGGTGAACTGTCAGGTTGGAGGGAGGTTACTAGCTGAGTTCCTCAGGGATCAGTTTTGGGACCAATCTTATTTAATCTTTTTATTAATGACCTCAGCACCAAAAGTGGGTGTGCGCTAATAAAGTTTGCGGATGACACAGTTGGGGGAGGTATTGCCAATTCAGAAAAGGATGGGGATATCGAACAGGAAGATCTGGATGATCTTGTAAATTGGAGTGATAGTAATAGGATGAAATTTAATAGTGAGAAGTGTAAGGTTATGCATTTAGGGATTAATAACAGGAATTTTAGTTATAAGCTGGGGACACATCCGTCTGAAGTAATGGAAGAAGAGAAGGACCTCGGAGTCCTGGTTGATCACAGGATGACTATGAGCTGCCATTGTGACATGGCCGTGAAAAAGGCTAATATGGTCTTGGGATGCATTAGGTGAGGTATTTCGAGTAGGGATAAGGAGGTGTTAGTGCCGTTATACAAGGCATTGGTGAGACCTCATTTGGAATATTGTGTGCAGTTCTGATATCCCATGTTTAAGAAGGATGAATTCAAATTGGAACAGGTACAAAGAAAAGCCACTAGGATGATCCGAGGAATGGAAAACCATTGAGCTTGGCTTGTTTACCTTAACCAAAAGAAGGCTGAGGGGAGACATGTTTGCTCTCTCTAAATATATTAGAGGGATAAATACCAAGGAGAAGGGGAATTATTTAAGCTTAATACCAATGTGGAGACAAGAACAAATGGATATAAACTGGCTATTAGGAAGTTTAGACTCTAAATTAGACAAAGGTTTCTAACCATTAGAGGAGTGATGTTCTGGAACAGCCTTCTCAGGGAAGTAGTGGGGGCAAAAGACTTATCTGGCTTCAAGTTTAAGATAGATGGGTTTATGAAGGGGATGGTTTGATGGGGTAACATGATCTTGGCAACTAATTGACCTTTCACTATTAGTGGTAAATAGGCCAATGGTGGGATGATAGGAGTTACTAGAGAGAACTTTTTCCTGGGTGTCTGGCTGGTGAGTCTTGCCCACATGTTCAGGTTTCATCTGATTGCCGTATTTGAGGTCGGGAAGGAATTTTCCTCCAGGGTAGATTGGCAGAGGCCCTGGAGGTTTTTTGTCTTTCTCTGTAGCATGGGACACAGATCACTTGCTGGAGGATTCTCTGCATCTTGGGGTCCTTAAACCATTTGAGGACTTCAATATCTGAGATATAGGTGAGAGGATTATTCTAGGAGAGGGTGGGTGAGATTCTGTGTCCTGCATTGTGCAGGGAGTCAGACTAGATGATCATAATGGTCCCTTCTGACCTTAAAGTCTATGAGTCTATGCAGGAGCGGCCCGAGGCCAGCTGTGGCAACTGGTGCCCCAGGCGGGCAGCGTGATAGGCGCCCCTGCCTGCACAGCCATTAATGGCTGTGATGTCATCATGGGGCGCCCCATGATGTCATCATCGGATGCCCGGGCCAGCGGTGCTCTAGGCTACTGCCTAGTTCGCTTAGGCTCACGGGCTGCCCCTGAGTCTTAGTCTATAAAGTTTCAGATAGTCTCTTTGGCCACCATTATACTTTCTCTGAATCTGGGCAATTTAGTATGCTGCACTTGACTTAAAGGACATATATTTCCATGTGTCTATAATCCCTGACCACAGAAGGCTTCTCTGCTTTGTCCAGGGTTCATACCATTACCAGTTAGCAGTTCTTCCATTTGGCCTGTCAGCGGCGCCCAAGGTATTCACAAAGTGCACGGCACTTTGGTGGTGGCAGCATTATTGTGCTGGTATCCAAGTTAACCTATACCTGAATAAGTGGCTTTTAAAGGGACCATCAGGAGGCTAAGTGGAGAGATGTGTGGACCTTGTACACCAAATGTTCAAAAGTTAATTCTCACGGATGCTCCTTTCCATCTGAGGCATGGAAGTCAGTCCCTTGCTCTGTTTCGTGAGCAAGTACAAGCTGACCTGGAGCCTGCTTGCATTCCCCACCCCAACAGCAGGACCTGCCTCAAATTGCTGGGGCATATGTTGGCATGTACTCATGTGGTTTGGTTTGTCAGATGGCACCTACGGCCTCTGCAGGCGTGGTTGACTTGAGTATAGAAACTGAGCTATCATCCTCTAGACAGAGTAACCATTCTGCCTTTGCTGGTGTTGGACTCTCTGGCAAGGTTAGGCTCTCTAGCCATGAATGAAGGGTTTCCTTTCTGTGTGTGCTGTTCTGCCTTAACATTGATTGTGAATGCTTCACATCTTGCCAGGAGCCCCATTTGGGGGAGCTGAGAACACAGGGGCTGTGGTCACAGGCAGAGGTTCCCCTGCATATCAATATCAAGGAGCTAGAGATGGTGGGGTTAGCCTGTGGAGCTTTTGAATGGGGAAGCTTTATAACAGGTGTATTTTGGTCCAGACTCATAATACCACAGCATTTTTTTTTAATAAACAAACAGCATTGTTAATTCCTTTTTCTTGTGTCAGGAAGTGGTCAAGCAATGGGAGCTCTGTATTGGGAATTGAATACACCTCCTAACAATCTTGGAATTCTTAAATTACTTTTGGCAAGTGGAAGGGGAGAACAGGTTATTGGTGCATCAACAAAATCTACCTAAAGTGGAGAAGACTTGCACAATATTTCTGGTACAGTAGTGCCTGATGTCTGGATGTGGTGCTGTCCAGTTATAGAAGGGAATGCCTTTTCTTAAGGGTTTACAACAAGGAGTTACTGTGGTCTGCAAATATACCCAACTTTCAATACAAAAGGAAATGCACAGGCTCGGTCAGAAATGTACGGGTACAGAAGGGAAAGAGGCTAGCGTTTCCTCTGTCATGACTGTTTGTGAGCCTCCTGTGATGCCAACGTCCAGCACTGCAAGTTTGGGTAAGGACGCTCACAGTACCAGGGGTAGTTTGAGGCTACTTAAGAGAGAGCAGGCCCTAGGTTGCCTCCCATTCCTGAGCTGAGGGGCAAGGCTGCCTCTGAACCCCGATTTTTCCGCCTCAGCCGCGGTGAAGCCGAGGTTAATGTGTGTGACTGGAGCAGAGCGGGGGGAGAGCTCTAGCCCGGGCCCAGCTGCCGCTCCCTGCCCGGCGGACGCGCCCCAGGGTGGGCAGAGAAGGGCGGGTCCTCCTGCCGCCGGGGGCGCAGTGCGGATCGTGGCTGGATGCGCAGGGGAAGGAGCCTGCGAAGGGCCGGAGCCGCACAGGGGAGGCCCGCGCCGCTCAGGCGGCTGCTATTCTGTGGCCATGGGTAAGGGCGCGGGGGCGTCGCTCTCCGCGCAGGGGGCAGCGAGCCGGGGACAGGCCCCGTTACGGCCTCGCGGGACTGCGCTCGGCTCCTGCGGGGCGGGAGGCAACGGGGGGAGCCGGCGCTTTCCCGCGGGGGCCGAGCTACGCCCCGGGCACCCTACAGCCCCGCTCGGTGCCTGGCCTGGCCTCCTGCGCCAGCGCTCGGGGGTGGCTCCAGCCCTCTCTGCGCGCCTGGGGCGGGCGGTGCGCCGGAGCCGCCTGCTCCCCGGGGGAACCAGGCAGCGGCCCGCGGCTCCATGCGGACCACAGGTCCGAGCAGCCGGCAGCGCGGTGCCAAAGGAGCCGCGGGTGTAAACGATGCGGGGTGGCAGGCGGAGAGGGGCAGGAGCCGACCCCCGCTGGCGGCTGCGGGGCCAGGTCCGGGCCGGCTGGCTCTGCGGTCAGGGCCGAGCGGTGGGAAGCGCCGTAGCAGCTGGGAGTACCCAGCCTGGGTGCGCGCGGCGGGGCTCCTGCCTCTCGTCGGGGCAAGAAAACGAAGGTGAATTGTCCAGAGCGCTGCTCCGCGCAGGAACCGCCTTCGCTGGTTTTGGGGAGACAGAGCGCCCCGGGTTGTGTTAAAGCGTGAAGGCTGCAGGGTGCCAAGCCTTAAGTCATGAGAGGTTCAGCTGAGTAGCCAGTTTTGGTTTAGTTGCAAAGTGCCTGAACTCACAGTGATAGAGATGTAGCCGTGTTAGTGTGATGTAGCTGAAACAAAAGACAGGACTATGCAGCACTTTAAAGACTAACAAGATGGTTTATTAGGTGATGAGCTTTCGTGGGCCAGACCCACTTCCTCAGATCAAATTGTGGAATAAAATTGGCACAACCATATATACCAAAGGGATACAATCAAAAAAATGTGAACACATAGAAAATTGTTTGTCAGAGGTTGGAGAAGGATTGCAGGAGACAAATCGCTTGATCATTGTCTTTGGTCCACCCCCTTTGGGGCACCTGGTACTGGCCACTGTCGGCAGACAGGCTGCTGGGCTAGATGGACCTTTGGTCTGACCCAGTACTGCTATTCTTATGTTCTTAAATAAGATGTAATTTTCAGTAACTAATATTTTTTATTTATATATGCAGTGGATTATATCCAGCATTCTAGTAATGGAAATTGTATATTGAAAGAACAAGATCTCTTAGGGTCAAGTCTTGCTTGCTTAACATCCACAAATCCATTGAAGTTAGTGTTGGCAGCATAGTTGAAGCCATGTCTGTCTGAGGATAAGACTAGGTGGATGAGGACCAACTTCTGTTGGTGAGAGAAACAGGCATGGAGTTTGGGAGCTGTACTCATTGTGTCACAACTAAACGACAGGTGGAACATTATGTTTAACAAAAGATGTTAGCACATATTAGAAGGGGCTACTCATGATAGATTGGTCTGTTAACACCTCTGTAGTTATAGGACAAAAAGAGGTAAGTGGGTTACAGATTGTTGTATAAGCTGTAAATACAGCTGTTCAGTACATGATCTTTAGTTTCTAGCAGAGGAATGAATAAAATATCACTAAACCCCTCTTTTTGTCCTAGCACTTCAGAGGTGCTAACAGGCCAATCTACATTGAATAGGTCCTCTTAGTATGCACTGTTTTTGCTAAATAATCTGTTCCATGTTGCATTTAGCTGTGATGCTCAGCAGTGTCCTCTCCATTTTCTGTCCTTGGGATGGTTGAATTTTCTTTTGGGCAGGTTGAAATTTCTGATGTGCAACACCAATACTGAGGTAGTGTGGATGTGCACTACCAATATAAACAAAAAACCTAGATATATCTATATTTTTAAACACTCCATGGCTACGTCTACACTGGCCCCTTTTCTGAAAGGGGCATGCTAATTTTACAGGTCGTAATAGGGAAATCCGCGGGGGATTTAAATATCCCCCGTGGCATTTAAATAAAAATGTCTGCCGCTTTTTTCCGGCTTTTAGAAAAGCCGGAAAAGAGCGTCTACACTGGCCCCGATCCTCCGGAAAAAAGCCCTTTTCCGGAGGATCTCTTATTCCTACTTCAAAATAGGAATAAGAGATCCTCCGGAAAAGGGCTTTTTTCCGGAGGATCGGGCCAGTCTAGACGCTCTTTTCCGGCTTTTCTACAAGCCGGAAAAAAGCGGCGGACATCTTTATTTAAATCCCGCGGGGGATATTTAAATCCCCCGCGGATTTACCTATTACGAAGTATAAAATTAGCATGCCCCTTTCGGAAAAGGGGCCAATGTAGACGTAGCCCATAGGTGTGGAAGAAAATATATTAAAACAAGGGATAGTTAACAAGGAGCAATGCTTACAATATTTAATATGAAATCAAATAAAAAAGAAAATTAGCACTACCCTTGAAGTACACGCATCATAATCCTTTCTAACAACTCAAGCTAGTAAACACACCAAAATACATATTATCCACATGTAGCTCAGTTTTAAGATGCTAAACAAATCTTTGAGTCAACTACAAATAGTCATGCTCTTCTTGCAAATACTAATACAATATTTACTAACACTAGAAAGGAGAGTAAAAGGCATTCCCTCAGGCTTACAGTTTCCCTGGGGAATATACAGGATTTGTGCTATACAAGAACAAGTGAAACAGAGATCTGTAAAAACAGAAAAAGTTCTCCTGGTTTGACACTTTCACCTTGTGCGTGTCACCCCAGCTTCAAAGAGTAGAAGCCGCAGAACAAATTAATGCATGGCTTCAGGGTTTGTAGACAGATGCATGTTTCAAAGAGCTTTCAAATAAGGTTTCATTCTACAAAACAACTAACATTATACCTAGTACTTGCCACTTCTGAATCATAAGAGCCAAAACTCTACTACATAGCAAAGATCTGGCCTTAATGCAATACAATTTACCATTTATTAATTAGTAACATGGGATTTAAAAAAAATTGCAGGGCAGGGGCAGAGCAGAGAAGGCTTTGGGTGCTCCCCTGCCCCCAGGCCCTAATTGGCTTGAGAGCGGGGGAGCAGCAGGGTCTCTGCGGGCTGGATCCACCCGCTTGGCAGGCCAGATCCAGCCCACAAAGCCTCTTTTGCCCACGCCTGACTTAGATGTTCAGGATACAGTATTTTCCCAGATCTGAAGAAGAGCTCTGTAGCTGGCTCAAAAGCTTGTCTCTCACCATTAGAAGTTGGTTCAATCAAAGATATTACCTCATCCATCTTGTTTCTCCTCTAGTGTCATATATGAGCAATCTCATTGACATTTCTGAGTAAAGTGAGCAGGATTTAGCCCTTCATTCTGTTGCATTTAGAGGGAGCCTACCAAAGGAAGGCTGAAAGAATTGGGTTTGTTTAGTTTAGAAAAGAGAAGATTGAGGGGGACACGTTAGCAGTTTTCAGGTATCTAAAACGGTGTCGTAAGGAGGAGGGAGAAAACTTGTTCATCTTGGCCTCTGAGGATAGAACAAGAAGCAATGGGCTTAAACTGTAACAAGAGAGGTTAAGGTTGGACATTAGGGAAAAGTTCTTAACTGTCAGGGTGGTCAAACACTGGAATAAATTGCCCAGGGAGGTTGTGGAATCTCCATCTCTGGAGATATTTAAGAGCAGGTTAGATAAATGTCTATCAGGGATGGTCTAGACAGTATTTGGTCCTGTCATGAGGGCAGGGGACTGGACTCGAAGACCTCTCGAGGTCCCTTCCGGTCCTAGTATTCTATGATTCTATGAAAAGCATAAAAACATGATTCGGACCCCCAAAATATCACAAGATTGGATTAAAAATAATAATGTTTAAAAAAATACCTTTACAATTATTTTGTCTTTTCAAACCTTTATGTATAAAAATAAGGAGTAGGAACTGCTTGTGGTGGGAGTGAAGAAGAGAAGCTGAGATTCTCATGTGATTTCTTTGATTCCACCAATTGTGACTTTAAAAGAAACGTAAGATGAGATTCATGATAAAATTGAGTTTCGGCAATAGTGGTTTAAGTATCATGAACATATAATAATTATATAACTCTCATAACACATTCCTTTAATCATTTCCCATTTTATCAGAAATATTTAATGTGCCTTGTTAAAGTGCCCAACTAGTTATAGGCCCCAATTTATATTATTTTGGAAATTTTTATGTATTATGGGTAGAAATGTTTTAATTTTTTTTAAATACAGAAAAGAAAGACTTGATTTTGTGTCCATTTTCAACTTTCCTCTGTAGAACTGTAAACTACAATGGCAATATTATTTTAGTGGATGAGGAACTAAGTCCCGATCCAACAAATACTTATACGTGTACTTAACCATGTTCAACTCATAGAGTGCAATCAGTGGAACTTTACTGTGTGTAAAATTAAATTCAGGCTTAAGTGTTTATGGAATCAGGACCACAATAGAATCTGATTGTATGTAATAGAGAACTGACATTTGTAATATATAAACTGATTTCAAATAATGTTGCTGAATATACAGGCAGTCCCCGACTTACGCGGATCCGACTTATGTCGGATCCGCAGTTACGAACGGGGCTGCCCGGAGTACACGGACTGCGGGACCTCGCGGTCCCGCCGCCCGTGTACTCCGGGCGAGAAAAGCTGCTCCGCGTCTCCCTGGTCTGCAGACCAGGAAGATGTGGAGCAAAGCCCCGGAGGGGCTCAGGCAGCGGGGCAGCCCAGGCGCGCCTGGGCTGCTCCGCTGCCAGCTTCCCCGAGGCTTTGCAAAGCCGCGGAGGGACTCGGGCAGCAAGGCAGCCCAGGCGCCCCGCGGCTGTCCCGCTGCCACGTCCACAGACGCTTTGCAAAGCCGCGGGGGGAGGGGGGGGGGAAGGGCTCGGGCAGCGGGGCAACCCAGGCGCGCCTAGGCTGCTCCGCTGCCGGCTTCCCCGAGGCTTTGCAAAGCTGCGGAGGGGCTCGGGCAGCGAGGCAGCCCAGGCGCCCCGCGGCTGTCCCGCTGCCGGCGTCCTCAGAGGCTTTGCTCCCCGTCTCCCTGGTCTGCTGGAGACCAGCAGACTAGGGAGACTGGAAGCAAAGCTGCGGAGGACCCAGGCGGCGGGACCGCGGTGTGTCTCGGTCCGCCGCCCGCGTCTTCCTGGTCTGCTGGGGTGGGGGGCGCGCAGCTAGTACGCCCCTCCCCCCCAGCAGACTAGGCTTTTCTCCGGAGGCCTGTGGCAGAGCAGCTGGGGCGCTGCCGGTTGGTCCCGCAGCGCCGCTCTGGGCGCTACTGGAGCAGCCTAGCAGCACCCCAGCTGCTCTGCCCCAGGCGTCCTGATTTAGTCGCTGCTGAAACTGACCAGCGCTGAGTACAGGAAGCCTGAGGCAGAGTTGCTCTGCCCCGGGCTTCCTGGAATCAGCTGCTGATCAGTTTCAGCAGCAGCTGACTTGGGGTTCTTAAGTTGATTCTGTATGTAAGTCAGAACTGGCGGTCAGTTTCAGCAGTGGCTGAATCTGGATGCTAGTTCCGACTTACATACAGATTCAACTTAAGAACAAACCTACAGTCCCTATCTTGTACGTAACCCGGGGACTGCCTGTACTATATTAATGAGACATATGTTTTATACTTGCGTGAATATAGCTTTCGTATCATAGAAGAGTCTCTGAGCCCTGTTAATGAGCTGGATTTTTTATTGTTTTTTCCCATATTCACTAACAGTGCAGCTTTCACTTTGTCTTCCAAGTCAACCTAGGTTGATTGGCCTTCTGGTTCTGACTAGGGATGGAACGGTGTAGGGTTTAAATAGAAACAAAAAACAGGACTATGTAGCACTTTAAAGACTAACAAGATGGTTTATTAGGTGATGAGCTTTCATGGGCCAGACCCACTTCCTCAGATCAAATAGTGGAAGAAAATTGTCACAACCATATATACCAAAGGATACAATTAAAAAAATGAACACATATGAAAAGGACAAATCAAATTTCAGAACAGAAGGAGGATGGGGGGGGGAAGGTAAATATCTGTGAGCTAATGATATTAGAGGTATTAAATAGGTAACTGATGCTTCTCCATTATCTGAATTGTTGCACATGCCTCCTGGTCTGGCTCCCAGGGAGCCGACTGCCACTCTTTGCTGCTGTCTCTGTATCAGTGCTGGGCGGCCGCTGGCTCCTTGGGAGCAGGGTGGCAGGCAGGATCCAATATTTGCCAGGAGTGGGCTTAAAAGCCAGCTCTTGGGGAGCTGACTGCTGCCCCATGTTGTTGCCTTTTATCAGAGGCAGCAGCATGGGGTAGCAGGCAGGAGCCCGTGCACGCTAGTTCCCAGGGAACTGTCTGTCGCCCCTTGTGTAACTGCAGAAATTTTCAGCAGTTACATGGGAAGCCAATTTACACTCATTTTAACGTCCGTAGTCCTAACCAATACTGAGATGAATTGAGACAATAGTGTGACTCAAATTATGACATTCCATATAGTGCTTGAAAGAATGGAAGGCAATAACAGCTTACTTCATTTGTGTTTACATATTACAGAAAGATAAGATGTGTAAGCATATTGGTTTTAGAGTGTGTGTTTTTGTACAGCACTGTGGCTTTACAGCAGTTCATGGATTTTATTCCTTTGATTAAATCCAGATTGAGATCAAATTGCTTGAACAGGAAAGCACTAGTGATTGTTTTTCTTTAATAATTGAAATATACTTATTTTTCCCTATTGTTTTAGCTGTAAAAGACCCCACAGCTGTAGAAAGAGCAAATTTGCTGAATATGGCTAAATTGAGTATCAAAGGACTGATTGAATCAGCTCTGAGCTTTGGCCGTACTCTGGATTCTGACTATCCACCTTTGCAACAGTTCTTTGTCGTTATGGAGCACTGCCTTAAACATGGTCTTAAAGGTACAGTAATTATTTTAATTGTGCATTTACTTTGCCAAATCATTCTGAAATTTTGTTTCTAAACTGTGATGCATTATTCTCTTTGCACAACAGTTTGAATATGTATAGCAATCTATAAAAAGTCTGAGATATTGATAACCACAACAAACATTTTTACATGTACTTTTTTTGCCTTTGTAAGTCATCCCTGTGTTACAATATGGCTGTGTCTACACTGGCATGAATTTCCGGAACTGCTTAAAACGGAATACTATTCCATTTTCAGATTTTCCGGAAAAGGAGCGTCTACATTGGCAGGCTGCTTTTCCGGAAAAGCCGCTTTTCCAGAAAAGCGTCTGTGGCCAATGTAGACGCGCTTTTCCGGAAAAGAGCCCCGAGCGTCATTTTCGCGATTGGGGCTTTTTTCCGGAAAAGACTACTGGGCTGCCTACACTGGCCCTTTTCCGGAACAGTGTTCTGGAATAAGGACTTATGCCCGAGCGGGAGCAGAATAGTTTTTCCGGAATAGTGGCTGATTTTGTACAGTAGAGCATCGTTGCTTTTCTGGAAATTCAAGGGCCAGTGTAGACAGCTCGCAGCTTATTCTGGAAAAGCGGCTGATTTTCCGGAATAAGTGGCCCAGTGTAGACACAGCCCATATGTCTTACCAGTTATCAGGATCAAGTGTATGTTACTTACATTTTTATTTCATTTTGCTCGTACTGTTACATTGACATGCTTATGCTACAGCAGATCTGTTTTAAAAATGAAAACAGAATTGTTACTTTATAAGATTTTTTCTTTTTAGAAATTCCCAAACCATTGTAATTTATTTTACAGATAAATTAAAGCTTGTTATATTAATATTTATGTTCACTATACAGTCATTTGAAACAGTTTATATAGGTAATTTCTAATCTGGATATGCTGTTGTTCACTCAGATTTTCAACTAAATTATTATATTTTCCTTTTCTTAGTAAGAAAATCTTTTCTAAGTTACAATAAAACAATCTGGGGCCCACTGGAACTTGTGGAGAAGTTGTACCCAGAAGCTGAGGAGATAGCAGCTAGTGTCAGAGATTTACCTGGCCTCAAGTGAGTAGTGCTGGTAAAAGCAGAATATTTGCTGCATTGAAGATATGTAGGGCCTGATTCAGTGCCCATTAGAGTCAACAGAAAGGCTTGGGCCCTTAGAGAGCAAAATATATTGTGGCAGAAAGTAGTATTTGGATATTGAGATACCTGTTTGAGAATATTTAGAAGAATCATTTTTCTCACATGGAAGAAGCGAAATACTTTAAAAATAGGATTGCGAGCTGTCCGGTATTCGCCTGAACAGTCTGGTATTTTCTCCCCATCCGGTAAAAAAATTCAGAAAATACTGGACACCTAAAATGTATTTTCTGATTTTTTTTCCCAGCCAGGGGTGAAAATACTGGACTATCTAGGTCAATACCGGACACCTGGCAACCCTAAGCAAACCCCCCCCCCCCAGGTTCTGCAGGGGAGCTGTCTGGTCTGGAGCAGGGAGAGAAGGCAGAGGAGATGGCCGCTGCCTGCCTGGGTGTAGCGTAGCAAATAGCTGCCTCTCAGAAAGTTATACCTAGGGCGTACTGAGCATGTGTAGTACAACTGAGCATGCTCAGTAAGAGCTGCTGTTGCCCTCACTCTGCTGCTACACCGTCAGCCTGGCAGAGCCCATCCCCTGCTCTTAAAGGGGCTATGCTGGGGGGGGGGGGGGAGAGGTTATTTCTTGATTTTTTTTTTCCCTTAATAATTCTCAGGTTCCTTTTTTTTCCCCCCTCAACAATTTTGGTCTCTCTCCTCCCCCCCCCCTTTTTTTTCCCAACAGAATTTTTTCCTTGGTGTTTTTTTTGAGGGGAGGGAGGTGTTCGCTATTTTTGGTTAAACCATCTGGCAACCCTATTTAAAAATGAAAAGCCCTTTATTATGTTGGTAATTACTGTATGCCTCAATTGTTCTAATTTTCCAAATGTTGCACAAAAACAGTATAACAAAGACTGTCTTGTAGGTTCATTAGTGTGTAGTAATCTGCCTGCCTTTCTATTTCTATAAAGTATTTGATTCCAGCCAGTGTTGCTAGTGTCTAATTGCGGGGGGTGGAAATAAGGTGCCTGAGGCAGTCTTGTAAATGGTTTCTTCTTTTTGGTGTGTTGGTGTCTTTTGGAATCCACAAGTTTACTTTTTTTACCGCTACCCTTATTTCAAGTGCTACCCTTATTTCAAGTACATTATGCACACATGGCATAGAATCATAGAGCTGGAAGTCCAGCCCCCTGCCCAAAGCAGGACCAATCCCAACTAAATCAACCCAGCCAGAGCTTTGTCAAGACGAGACTTAAAAACCTCTAGGGATGGAGATTCCACCAACTCCCTAGGTAACCCATTCCAGTGCTTCACCACCCTCCTAGTGAAATAGTTTTCCCTAATATCCAATCTAGACCTCCCCCACTGTGACTTGAGGATACAAGTCTAATCATCATATTGTGGCAAACAGAACAGTCACTAGACCTGTGACGAAATTTATTTTGCTCCATAGGTTAGGAAATGTATAGCTTCAAATAGAATTTCCAAGTCAGTCATATGTGCATTCTCTTTGCATTTTGTTCAATATTTGGCAAATATGTTTGTTAGTAAAACTGTCTTGAAAAGAGAGTAGAGCTAAAGGTACAGTTGTGCGAACTTTACAAGACTCTGTGTGGATCACAAGAGTTGGGCTTCCCTGGTAGTTTAATACTGGATAGCTACATGCTTCTTTCTCAAATCCTCTTGACTTTTTGAGGATTTGAAAGTGAGGCCAAAAAGATGGGGATGAAAGGTGACAATCGTACTGATGCCCTAACCTTTGGAGCCTCCCCCAAACTTCTGTAACAGGGATGAAATGGAGATCCCCCACTCCCACCCCCCGCTCCCAGCAAACTTGATGTACCTTGGCTCCAAACTTCTCTTGATGAATCTGTTTGCAAGATGGTCTCCAAATTCTTTCTAAATAAAAACAATTCTTTTCGAACTTCTACTGAAAATATTTTTAAAAGGACATTATCCGAGTAAGGATTATCCATTTTTCTTCCCTGTATTGGTATTAATACCTTAACCAATACAAAAGAAATAACATTTTACAAATGTATTTACCATTTATATTGTGTTACTTTCTACACAGTGTTTTGCTTGAACAATTAAAATAGAGTATTTTTCAGTCTCGGCTTCTCAGGCAGTCACATAGTACTGCAATGTCAGAAAATGTTGGCATCCAAACAAAAATATTTTCCTTCAAATATTTTCAAATATAAATTCATGAAATCATTTCTAGTTACAAGGTAGATAAACTCAATAATGTAAGTTTTGTTTTAAATTAGATTTTTTTATTTAAATATATTTTTCTTTTGGAAAAATGTTTACAATTACATTTAAAATTATGACAACTTATTTTAAAGTCTACAGTTACTGTAATCTATTAAAATAGTTTATATTAAGAAAATTGCATCAATGAATCCTCAGGTTTTATTGACTTAAAAAGGAGTGGTCCATTTTTAAGTATAAACAGAATCAGAAGGAGAACATCTTCAACTTTGAGGTTAATTCAAGCTTTATCAATATATCACAATGTTGTATACTTCATAAAGCATTATGTATTATTTTTGGCCTTTACAATGGAGTGAATGCTGATATTTACACGTTTCCAAGTATAAATACTTTCAGCTTCTGTTATGTGGAAAAGCTTTTGCCTTAATTACTTGTGGGTTTAGTTTTCGAGAGCAGGAGCAGAAAAAAATGTTTTTTTCATTCAAACAAACTCATTCAAAATTGAGAAATGGACTGGGAGTTAAAAGCAGGAAAGCTTGTTCTTTGTCCTCCAATCTATGGAGACGGGTTGGAACAGTTTGGGAGAAGATGAATGTAATGAGTTGAGTTAGAGAGATCCCTTAGGGACTGTCGTACCACTGAGCTTGCCTGCCTGTCCCTTGGGACACTCCTCTACTGGGTCAGACACTGTGGTCTCCCCTAGCAAAGATACAGAATTGTGGTAACAGCCCCCCAGCGGAGTAATGTAATTGCTAATAACAGCTCTGGGTGGGCTCAGCTACTGGGACTTGACAGCACCCAGAAGCACTTCTCAAAATAGGACCGAAACCCCAAATTCTTCTTATTGTGTATAAAAGATTACCCGTAAGCTACCCTGGATGGAGCAGATGCATCTTCCCACCCATTCCACTAATATCACAAATCTAGCGTAAAATGTGTTATGACATGGCTTTTGTGTTATTGCTCCCTTTGTTTAATAAATCAGGTACTATAAATTAGCATATGTAACCCTCACTTGTGTATAACCCACACCCGTTCATAACCCACAGTTTTTCCTGAATGAGTAAAAAAAAGTTGTAAGTAACCCGTGGACGTGTATAACCCATGGGTTATATATGTTACTTTAAGGTAATTGCACATACCTGCTGCCAGCAGGGGGAACGTAGAGCGCAGCACAGGCGAGCTGGCTGGCCTATAGGAGGGGGCTGCACTCGCACCCAGGCTCCACGCAGCTGCAGCCAGGTGCAACCCACTCTCCTCTGGGCCGGGGGAACGGAGAGCTCAGCGCCGTGCAGGCGAGCTGGCCAGCCGCCTTGTGGGAAGGAAGCCGCACTCGTGCCCAGGCTCCGCGCAGCTGCAGCCAGGTGCAACGCATCCTCTTCTGGGTGCAGGGAATGGAGATGGCAGCGCAAGCGAGTAAAAATAAACGTGTATACCCTGTGGACATGTATACCCCGTGAGGAGCGGGGGGAGTGAGGTTTGTAAAAATGTGTATAACCCGCAGGTTATATATGCTAAAAGATGGTAGTTTGAAATGACACATATTTAGATAAACTTTTTGTCCTTGGATATTCTGGACCATTGAAGGTAGATTTATTTAACTAATAAACTGTAAAATGCTTTTGTACATTTTTAATAGAATTAAAATGATCATCTTGTAAATAAATGTCATTCACCATTTTCTAACATAAAAACGTAACTCTTAAGAATGACTAAAAGTATGGTAAGCTGTATAATTGCTTAAATATATATGTAAATATAGTATATTCTTTCTTAACTTAAAAAAGGGCAAATGTAATATAAAGGCTGTATTTGGTTGCAAATAAACATCTTTTAATAGTTAAACGAACCAATAAGAATGTTAGGGGTTTTTGTAGCGAAATAGATAATTTGTATCTTGACTTAGTGTTATTCATATATCATAAAATGCCTTTCAGAATGGGAATTTTCTGTTTTGATAAACTGATTCATGAAGGTAACAAGACTAATTGATGTGCAGCCATATCCTGACCAAATTTTTTTCTCTTCAGAACACCATTGGGCCGTGCCCGGGCATGGTTACGACTGGCGTTAATGCAAAAAAAAATGGCTGATTATCTACGCTGTTTAATCATTCAAAAAGATCTCCTCAGGTGAGTGATTTTGTTGAAATTTGATCTTTGAAAGTTATGTAGGAAATCAAATCTAGTGTTATGTTTGGCATATATTCTAAAATGTAATTCAATTTTACCTTCTTCTTTGTGATACTACAATTGAAATATATGTCTGTATCGTGCCTTCCTCTTCCTCATGGTAAAAATGATTATCCTGCGTGAGAATTATATAAGCTACAAAAAGTCTTAAGACGTCTCTGTTACCTGAAAATTGAATACTTAACAAATACTTAATTTCATAGATCCACATGATTAGGACTATGGCCTCCAGTTTAGACCAGTCTCTAGGAGGACTCTCTACTGTGTTCCAGACCTGCTAGAGGTCTCGCTCTTCCTCCAGGTCAGCCATGTGGTTTCACCGTCTCTTTAGATTGGACCTCTGGGCCATCAGCATTCCTGCTTCACGCTGTAAGCTCTGTTCAGCTGAGACTGACTTCTGATTGAGACTTGTCCACTCTTCAAGGATCAATCATATCAGCAGGCACTTGCAGTGACACTCATACAGTGCTGTCAAAGCAGCAGGATTTATTTTTGTTTATTGGAACACTGCATAGGAAGTCATAGAATCATAGAATCATAGAATAATAGGACTGGAAGGGACCTCAAGAGGTCATCAAGTCCAGCCCCCCGCCCTCAAGGCAGGACCAAGCTCCGTCTACACCATCCCTGACAGATGTCTATCTAACCTGTTCTTAAATATCTCCAGAGAGGGAGATTCCACCACCTCCCTTGGCAATTTATTCCAATATTTGACCACCCTGACAGTTAGGAATTTTTTCTTAATGTCCAATCTAAACCTCCCCTGCTGCACTTTAAGCCCATTACTCCTTGTCCTGTCCTCAGAAACCAAGAGGAACAAATTTTCTCCTTCCTCCTTGTGACACCCTTTTAGATATTTGAAAACCGCTATCATGTCCCCCCTTAATCTTCTTTTTTCCAAACTAAACAAGCCCAGTTCATGAAGCCTGGCTTCATAGGTCATGTTCTCTAAACCTTTAATCATTCTTGTCGCTCTTCTCTGTACCCTTTCCAATTTCTCCACATCTTTCTTGAAATGTGGCGCCCAGAACTGGACACAGTACTCCAGCTGAGGCCTAACTAGCGCAGAGTAGAGCGGCAGAATGACTTCACGAGTTTTGCTTACAACACACCTGTTGATACAACCTAGAATCATATTTGCTTTTTTTGCAACAGCATCACACTGTTGACTCATATTCAACTTGTGGTCCACTATGACCCCTAGATCTCTTTCCGCCATGCTCCTTCCTAGACAATTCTTTAAGGTAGAACTGACGGTTAACACATAGGCCAGTCTGGTTAGTCCAGAGCTCAGCC
The DNA here is from genome assembly GCF_052426305.1 of Pelodiscus sinensis. NCBI lineage: Eukaryota > Metazoa > Chordata > Testudines > Trionychidae > Pelodiscus > Pelodiscus sinensis. The sequence goes on along the minus strand of NC_143059.1, from coordinate 27,318,210 downwards.
AAGCTATAGAGAACCCCCTGGTTCAAGCTCTGTCTTTGTCTGACCTCTTTCTCCCAGCTCTAGGTGAGTTTCTGTACTTTCAGACCTGCCCATTACATTCCTTGGGAATTCTGACAGTGCTCTTCCTGTTTGCTCAGTGACATATGGAGAACGCTCAGCACATCTTTCCAGGTGACCACACTTGCTCCATGTATCAGGCAATCCACTATGTGGAGCAATGCCAAGGTGCTGGACCTCATCAGCATTTGGTAAGAGGAGGCAGTCCAGTCCCCACTGCACTGCAGCCATGGGCATTATACCTATGGGCAGATACCAAGATGTATGACCAAAAGGGCTATGACCAGAATGCACTCTAGTGCAGGGTCAAAGTGAAGGAGCTGTGCAATGCCTACCATAAGGCACAGGAAGCAAACTGTCGTTCTGGTGTTGCATCCACGACTTGCCAGTTCTACAAAGAGCTTGGGTGTGACCTCAGTTCTATTCAGCCCCGCTCCAAAGACTCTATGGATACTTGAGGGCTCAGGGGCCATCCCAGAATGGACTGAACCAGGAGGAAGAAATTGTGGATGCAGGTGCTGGGGAAGTAGAGCCCAGAGCCAGAGTACAATGGTATCCACAGATGCAGGCACTCAAGAGTTTTTTCTACCCTAGAAGAGGCTTTCCAGTCGCAGCAGTCAGAGGGTCATGGAAGTACAAACAGCAAAGGATGCCCCTAGTAAGTGTCTTTTATTTGTGGAAGCATTGAAGCGAGTTGCTGGGGGTGGGAGGTTGCAGAAAGCTGACTTGTGTTTGTGTGGTGCTAGTACCAACAGATGCTTAGTTAAGAGAGGCAGAACAGAGTGTTGATGGACACACTCACTTCACAGTAACTGGCTTCACAGATCTCATCAAAAGTCTTATGCAGATTCCTTGGAAAGGGGCTGTTTTGTGTATTCTCCTATTAAAGGTATCATTCCCTTGCCGCTGTGCCGTAATGGGGGGAAGATCATTACTGCACACAGGCAAGCTGTGTAAGGGCCAGGGCAGAAGCTGCAGTCTTGCTTCCCTGCTCACCTTCAGCAGCGAGATATCTTCCAGGTTGAATACAGCCTGTGGAAAATGTGTGGACATGAGTGATAATGGGGGGCAGCTGCAGTATCAGCTGTCCTCAAGACACATGTGCCCAGATTACAGTAAGGCCCTGCAACAATGAATTCCCTTGCCCCAGTGGTTAACTCACCATTTAGGGGGTCTGTGTTATGTGTGCTTGCCCTGGAACAGCCAATTAGTGATAGATATTTAGGATGTTAAGGACTAGTCAATTTCCCCTCCCCCATGCTGCTTCTTGGTTTTGGAAGAAAGTCCCTACTTGCAGTTTCCTGAATGGATCGGTGTTCTGAAAGATGCATGTGTTATGCCACTTTCTGGACCAGACTGAGTTAATGTCTGTGAAATATCCGTCGTGACCCACAAGCATCTGGAGAACCATGGAGAAATGCCTCTTCTGATTAATGTACGTGGAGGCTAGATGATTTGGTGCCAGAATTGGAAGATGTGTGCCATCTGTCGCCCCTCCACAGTTAGGGAAGCCCATTTGTGCAAAGCCATCCACAAGTTTGTTCATGTTGCCGAGAGTCATGGCCTTTCAGAGCAGGATGCGATTGACAGCTCTGTACACGTCAAACAACATGAGTCCAATGGTCAACTTTGCAATCCAGACTGAATAGCAACGGATTGATAGTTGTCTGGCGTAGCTAGCTTCTATAGTGCAATCGCCATGTGCTTCTCCACCAGCAAGTCAGCTCTTATTCCCATGTCTTTGTGCTGTAGACTGGGATCAAACTTATCACACAATCCCATGAAAGTGGCTTTCTTCATACAGAAATTCTGCATCTACTGCTTGTCATCCCAGACTTGCATGACAATGTGATCCCACCACTCAGTGCCTGCTTCCCAAGCCTGTAAATGGCATTCTGCTGTGGTCAGAATCTTGTGTCAGAGCTACTATATGTGGCAAGATCAGTATCGGACTCCTCATCATCACTTTTTGTAGTTTAAGGAATAACTCGATTGCCATTCATGATGTCTTGGTGAGACCGGTATTTTCTTCACCAATCTGCAAACCATGGAGGCAGATCATGCAACACAAAAGATGTTGAGAGATGGTGCCAAGTACACAGGGTTGACTGGAATGTGAAGTAATGCACCCCAGGACATTGGGATAGGACCAGGATGCCCTACAATCCCCCTTCCACCTTCCCACAACCCTCACCATTAGAAGGGGAAGAGGTGCTTTCTGGGATAGCTGCCCAAATTGCATTGCTCCAATGCTATTACAAGTGCTGCAAGTGTGGTCACTCAACTACGCTGGCAGCTGACAGGGCAAACACATAACAGCAACTTTTCTGCAGTGCTCTGTGAACAGTGCTGTAACTGCCAGTCCTTTACATCTGTCAGTATAGACATACCCTCAGATGTTCCGCTAATACGGAGACTGAGGCCTAAACAGCTAGGTGACATCCACACCTGTGTGTCTCAGTCTGCCCTGTCTGAAAGCACAGTCCCTTTCTACCCACTGGGTAACAACACACCATATAGGGGAAAATGAAGCACAGACAGCCCTCATAAAATTAATACAAAAAATTCCCATTCTGTGTCACCTCTTTCTTAGCAAATGGTTTGCTTACAAATACCTGAAATAAATACATTTTAAAAATATAAGCAATAATTGGGCAGACACGCACAGTAAGAAAACCAAAATTTTATGAAAAAGTTTACCGGTGGAGTTGCTGTGAATTGTTTATACTTTTTATAAACTAGCAGTTACTAGTCTGTCCAGACATATAATTCTGGAAATATGCACTGGAATGAGTTGTAATGGGTAACAGAAATAGCCTTTCTTAAGAAAAATGTAGAAAATTGTATCTGGTATATTTTAAGGGAATTTCTCTTGAAATGGTCAGTATATTTCAGTATTTGGCCTAAGAAACAAAAAAACCCTAAGGATTTTGAAATACACCCATGTGTAAATATTATGCCTCTGATCTTCAAAATATGAATATGTTCAACTTCATGTGTGTGTATAGTCCTACTGAATCAAGAAAATTAGTTGTGCATGAATTACCACTAGATGCAAGAGTAACAAATATCTGTGATTTGACTCTTAACTATTGCTTTCAGTTGGTGTTTGTCATGGTCTATCATACTTTTCTAATGAGAAGAGCACTGAATTTACCTCCTAAAACTTTGTTTTAAATAAAAATAAATACAGAGAAAGAGGAAGATATAAGATTTTGACGCTGTGTCTATTGAGCATGTAACTTTGTTAGTGGAACATACATTTATTTAAAAACTGCCACAGCTTTAAGAAATTTCCTTTCCTTTTTCTCTTCTCACCAGTCTCTAACCCAGAGGTGGGCAAACATTTTTGATGGGGAGACACTCCATAATTTTGGAAAGTGGCAGAGATGCAGGGTCTGGGATGGAGAGTGGGTGTAGAAGAGAGTTTGGGGTAAAGGTTTGGGGTCCAGGAGGGTGTATAGGGTCTGGGAGGAAGTTTAAGTGAAGGAGGTTGTTGTGACCAGGGCAGGGGATTGGGTGCAAGGGTTTGAGTTGTGACATAGTGCTGGAGGGGGTTGTGACCTGGGGCTTGGGATTGGGGAGCAGGAGGCAGTGCAGGAGTTTGGGTTGTGACCTTGGGACAGTTGATTGGGTCCAGGGACTGGGCGGGGGTACGGGTTCAGGATGGAGACAAAAGGGTTTGACTTTTGTGGGGGGAGGGAGGGGGCTGAGGTGCCAGAGGCAGGCTCTGGCCAGGAAATTTACCTGGGTGACTCCCAGCAAGCAGCCCAGCACATTTCTCAGGCAACTTCCATGCCTGCCCTGCCCCCACACCGGCGGCAGAAGCCACGTGTGTTGGGGAATAAGAGCCTGAAGGGAGCGGCAGAGTAATGTTTTTTGAATGCTGCCTGTTCTTCAAACAGGCCGATCCCATTAACCAGAAACTGGCCAATGGGATTGTGCTGGGGGCAGGAGCAATGCGTGAAGCCCCACTCCTCCCTGCCCCAGGCTCACAGTTTAGAGAGAGAAATGGCTGCAGCAGTCGCTTTTCTGTGCGGTGTTGGGGTGTGTGTGGGGCAAGCAGGGAGTCTGCCTAAGGCTCCTCACTGCGTCCGCAGGCCAGATCCAGTGGCTTGGCGGCCTGGATCCAGCCCCTGGGCTATATTTTGCCCAGGCCTTTTCTAACCTGATTTGTTATTCCTTTGATTTCAAGGCCTGATTCTCTTAAAAAATCAAATACACTATGTACTAAGTATTCCCAGAACATTTCACAAGCATGACAAGATTTCCTTTAGCATTTTTACAAAACTGTCACTATTTTCCATAATTATATTGTTTCATGCATTTTATAGTGTCCCTGTTTTCCTCTTAGTGTAATAAAACATTAATGATGAAGTCACAAGATGTACAGATCTGATTAATTTTTTAAAAACATCAGAGTAAGGCTAAAATTAAAGGAATGACTCAAATACACACTCCATTTACCTTGACTTACTCAGTTTCAGTATGTTAAAATGACACAGGAAAGAGTAAATCTGATACATTTCATTATTTTACAGCGAATTTTATGAATATCATGCACTGATGATGGAAGAAGAAGGAGCCGTTATTGTTGGGCTGCTGGTTGGATTAAATGTGATAGATGCTAACCTGTGTGTGAAGGGAGAAGATTTGGATTCACAAGTAAGTGAATTATAAATGTCTTTTAACTACCCAATGTATTGCTAGGAACTTTTCACGAAAATGGCCAGTGCTTTTATCGAGGCAGATGCATGGCTGTTGATAAAAATATGTTTCAGTCTGTTCATTCACAACAACAATATTTTTTTTTACAAAATTTATTTAAACTTAACACGTTTTAGTGACAATTATGGAATTCCAAATGTCCATAGTTAAAAAGAATAGTCTCTTATTAAATATCAGTTCATTGTTGAAGTATAGGAGTAGGTTGTCTGCAGTTGTTGCTTTTGTTATTTGTATTATTGTACTGCCTACAGTGTGCTAGGTATTTATTGGAAGACATAGTGGCTACGTCTAGACTACATCCCTTTTTCATAAAAGGGATGTAAATTAGACGTATCGCAATTGCTAATGAAGCGGGGATTTAAATCTCCCCTGTTTCATTAGCATAAAAATGGCTGCTGCTTTTTTTCGGCATGGAGCTTTGCTGGAGAAAAGCGCCAGTCTAGATGCTGATCTTGCAGAAAATAAAGCTTTTTCCGAAAGATCCCTTATCCCTCTAATTTCAAGAGGGATAAGGGATCTTTTGGAAAAGGCTTTATTTTCCGCAAGATCAACATCTAGATTGGCGCTTTTCTCCGGCAAAGCTCCGTGCTGAAAAAAAGTGGCAGCCATTTTTATGCTAATGAAGCGGGGGAGATTTAAATCCCCGCTTCATTAGCAATTGAGATACGTTTAATTTACATCCCTTTTACGAAAAAGGGATGTAGTCTAGACGTAGCCAGTCAGTGCCTTGAAAGTTTATAATCTAGGATGATAGGCAATGTATAACTGCTATTAAAGAAATGCATGCTTTTATTTATATATACTTTTAAAAATTACATAAAATCATTTATCCCAAAATACCTCTTTCTTTATTGATTAGTTTGCTAATTTGTTATAGAAGACAGGATAGAAATGAATCTTGAGGAAGGATTTGAAGTAGATTTAAGATACAATCTTAAATGCGATTATATATTACCTTACATTACTACATTACTAAACCTAAGATAAAAAATATAAAAAGAATATAACTTTCAGTTTCAACACGTGCAGGTGTCTATTGATGTGTTGGAAAAGAAATAGCTAGTAGGGAGAAGGACTTATTATGGTCAGAATAATAAGGCAAAGAAAGATGATCTCAGCATCTGTTTTTGGTGTAGACTGGAATAGGATGGTATGGATGGCAGGGCATTGGGGAAGTGATTGGAATTATGAAAAATGAGAGGGATGAACAGGAGTTATAGTTGTGTGGACAGATGCTGGATTTGGTTACAACCTGTGGGGAAGTGAAGAGGGGTTAGGGAGGACAGTACAGGTTGAACCAGTATTCCCTTGTCTGTGAACATCTGTCATCCAGGAGTACCACAGATGTTGCAGAACCAGAGAGTCCTGGTGGAGCGCTGGTGCCTATAAGCTCTGTGGGCTCCTGGCAGTGAGCTGCCAGCAGGGCCAGGAGCCTGATTCCCAACAGCTGGGCTGCCTGGCATACACCAGCTGGGCTGCCTGGTGTGACAGGCAAGGGAGGATGGGGACTGGCAGGGCAGTGGATCCGGAGGTGGGCGGAAGGCAAATACGACCACCCCTGGTCTGGCAAAATCGCTCATCTGGGACTGGTCAGGTCCCAAAGTGCCAGACCAGGGAGGTCCAACCTGTTGTGGTGTCAGCTGCGATGAATGGTGTGGAGACGGTTGAAAATACAGAATTCAGTTTTGACCAAGTAAAGTTTAACCTGACAGTGTGACACCTGAGAGCCAGTCTGAAACATGAGCCTGAATCATGGGAGACAAATCCAGAAGGGAAAGCTAGATATGTCTGTCGTCTGTTGCTAATGTCTGTCGTCTTGAAATCCATTGTCTTTATTGTGCTGTTTCACCTCCTGCCATTCCTTATAACCATGATCACTTTCACCCAAGCTGCTTTCTACTTTCAGATTCTCAACCAGTTCCTCCCTGTTTGTCAAAATCAAATCTAGGAGAGCCTCATTTTGATTAAAAAGTTAGAATGATATAAAACTAATATGTACATATTAAATTGATTAAAATCTAGCTTAACTGATGGGTCTCAAAATATAACTGTAAATGGGGAATTGTCATTGAGAGGGTCTGTTTCCAGTGGGGTTCCACACATTTGGGTTTTGGCCCTCAGTAGTTAATATCTTTATCAGTGCCTGGAAGAAAACATAAAATCACCACTGATAGCTTCCAGATGACCCAAAAATTGGGGGAGTGGTAAATACTGACAAGGACAAGACACTGATTTTGAGCGGGATAGATTACTTTGCAAGCTGAGCTTGAATAAGCCATTTGCTTTAATATGGCTACATGTAAATGTAGGCATCTGTGAACAAAAAGTGTAGGCTATGCTTAAAGGATGGGGGTCTCTATCCTTGGAAGCAGAGACTCTAAAAAAGATTTTTTGGGATGTGTGAATAAGCAGTTGAATCTGAACTCCCAGTGTGATGCTGTGGCCGAAAGAGCTAATGTGAGCCTGGGTGCATAAATGAGGGAATCTCAAGTGTGTGTGGTGGGGGCAGGGAGAGAGGGAGGAGATGTTTCTTTATTTCAGTATTTGGAACTCTTAAAATCAGGAATAAGGGATCTTTTGGAAAAGGCTTTATTTTCCGAAAGATCCCCGTCTAGACTGGCGCTTTTTGCCGGCAAAGCCCTGAGCTGGAAAAAAGCGGCAGCCATGTTTATGCAAATGAAGCGGGGAAGATTTAAATCCCAGCTTCATTTGATATTGCGCTGTGTCTAATTTGCATCCCTTTTACGGAAAAGGGGTGAAATCTAGACACAGCCTGTAAGTATACACATGAGGAACAAATATTTAATAAGGAGCACTTCGGTCTAGTGGACCAATGTTTAACAGTCCAGTGGCTGAGGACTGAAGGTAGACAAATTCAGGTTGAAAATAAGGCATATGTTTTTAGCAGTGAGCACAATTAAACATTGAAACAATTTAGAAAGGTTGTGGATTCTCCCATCACCACAGATTTTTAAATCAAGATTTCTAAAAGATCTGCTATCGGAGTTATTTTGGGGAAGTTCCATGGCCTGTGCTGGACAGAAGATCATACTGGATGATCACAATGGGTCCCTTCTGATCTTAGAATTTCTGAATAATACGAGGAATGGGCCTACTGCCCCAACCCAGTCATGATTATCCAAGGGCATGGTATGTGGATGGACATCAGAAATAAAAAAGGCCTGCTCAATTTCTGTCCAGACTATCCTGAGAAGTAGAAAGGACTCTACTAAGGAACTGTTATTAAAGAATCAAGCCACAAAGGTTAATAATGGTATTGGTTTCCAGTCGATATTAATTTAATGAGCACGTGATAAAAGGGTACTAGTCCCAGGATCAGAAACAACAGAATTAAAACTAAGTTTAATATCTTGTAGAGAATTCCAGCATATACAGCAAGCACACACTGAAGGCAAAGCAAAGCCTTAGCCACTTTACTGCTTGTGTTAATATAAGACAAGAAAGCTCCAAACCATGTAAACAAATAGCCGTAATATAGCATTAGGTATATCTGTAGAATCATTCTTCGCATATGCTCAGATATTTATATACTTATCCTTGCCTGGGGATCTGATGGTGAGAGACAAAAGGACCAGCTGTTTTATTCCAAATGAGTTTGGCCCAGACATCTAATGCTGAAAGGTCAGTGATAGATAATAATGATGAAGAGCAAAGAATATACGAAGGGAAATGTGGGCCCCTGTACATGGTGGCTTGGCCTTTTATGGAGTTTAGGGGTTTATCGTGAATGTTCATTCAGACACCCAGTCTTCTTTATACACATCTAACTTCCTCACCCTAATAATAGTCATCCTATAGGTTAGCCTCATAATGCTCTTTACCATATACATCAACCATTGTGAATGTGAGTTCGATATGTGCTACACATAGATACAATGCATCTTGAAAAATTCTAGTTTTACCTACACATCCTTTTGAGGTGAAGGGGAGAAGGGAGATAAAGCAGTATATTTAGGCAAGTGGGACAAAAGTAGTTTGGTTAGCAAGGCTGGTGAAGATTGGATCATGTATGCATTGTGCTGAAAACAGGCAGCCAGGGATGGCATGAGAATGAAGATGAGGGTAGTCAGTAGCCAGGGTACAGTAGGATTCAAGGGGCAGGTTTGAAGAGTTATACAGTAGACAGAAACCTGGGCTTTTGATAGCAGTGAAAGAGAAAACAGTTTTGTGAAGATGTGGGGAAAGTGTAGAAGGGAAACAGTAAATCTTGTATGCTTTCTCTTTGAAAAAATAGCAAAATCATATGCTGTGTGGGAGCAGGATAGGAAGGGGTCTTAACGGAAGGCAGAAGTTGTGTATGAATTGGAATTGTGGTTATGGAAGTCAGTGAGGATGGAAAGTCATGCAGTTTGGTGAGAAATATTGTGGAACTGAAGAAGGGGAGAAAAATGTGTAGTGCAGGAAAATATATTTACTTAGAATAAGTAGGATTTCTGTGTATTTAATAGAGTTCTAAAAATGAGATTAAAGTATTTTTCCTATTACTACTTGGATGAACACACTTGAATATAATACAAATTTTCCTTCAGAATTGAAAAGGATTCATTGTATGTTTTCATTGTGGCCTTAAAGTTATATGATTTTCAATGGATCATATGTATTGAAACAAAATTTGAGACTTATTTTTCAAGTAATTTCTTAAAATAAAGAATTACTGCAAAAATATTAGCATTCATATTTGCATATACCAAGAAAATGTGCTAAGGCCAGATCGCTCTAAGGGTATGTCTACACTACAGTGTTATTTTGAAATATCTTATTTCAAAATAACGCTTCTAGACACAAAATGCATTTTAAATAGTTTTGCTATTTCAAAATAGCGCGTCCACACTGATTGGAACGCTGAATCGCATTTAAGGCCGGCCGGAACCGGTTTTGGCAGGGCATCAGGTCAGGAGTTACGTTGTGTGGCTGCTGCCTGAGGTCTGTGCTTAAAGGGACACCCTCCCCTCCATGGGACAACCAGTTAAATTAATGGAGATTGCCTATCTCCTAGAACTGGAAGGGACCTTGAAGGTCATCGAGTCCAGTCCCCTGCCATCACAGTACCATTCCTGACAATTTTTGCCCCAAATCTCTAAATGGCCTCCACAAGGATTGAACTCACAACCCCGGGTTTAGCAGGCCAGTGCTCAAACCACTGAGCTATCCCTCCTCCCAGTTCTCAGGTTTCCGTGCTTGCTTGCAGCAAAGCATTTTTTTTCTCTGCGTGCTCTGGTTGCCCTCTTTCAGGACACCATAGCACTCTGCAGCATGGAGCCGGAGCCGCCCCTGGGCACTCTGGTGCTTTTGGATGTGTTGCTGTGAGACGTTCTGCAGGCAGTAACAGTCTCCATGGTGTGCCCCACTGAGGGCTTGTGCCTCATTCCTCCCTCATGTCCTTCCACTTAGCCCCCCTTCCTGCTGTACAATAAAAGACACACTTGTTCATTACAACAAAGTCTCTTTATTGAACAAAACTGGGTGGGTGGGGGGGAATGAAACTGAGGTGAGACTGAGGAAAGAAGATGGGAGAGGGGAGGAAGGCGGATGGGAGAGGGGAGGAGGAAACTTGGGAGGAGGGAGCTGGCAGGGGGAGGTAAGGGGAGGAAGGGGGAGGAGAAGCTCAGGGTTGGGGGTCTGGCCATCCCAACTGTCTCCCAGCACCATGGGTGCGGGGGCCTCGGTGTCTCCGGGGTGTGTGTGGGGAGGGTGTGGAGGAAGAAGCGGGAGGGGGAGAAGGAGTGGAAGGAGGTGCACTAGCTGGGGAGGCAGCAGGGGCTGGAGCGGCAGGAGGCAGCAAGCTCTGCACCAGGGTCTACAGGTGCTCGCAGATGGCACGGCCCTGGGCAAGCTGCTCTTGCCAGAGCTGCAGGTCTTCCTGCACCTAGTGGTCAAGGGTGCGGTGCAGGGCTCGCAGTGTCCCCAGGTGCTCCTGCTGGTACCCCACCACTGCATGGGTGGGCCTGCGGAATCCTTGGGTGCGGGAGGTGGTGTGTTGTGCTTTGCACTCGCAGCTGATGCGGCTGTGGAGAAACAAGAGAAGTGATCAGTTCTCCCTGGGGACACAGTGGGTGAAGCCCAGCCATGCTCTGCAAGGCAAGGACGACAGGTCTCCGCACCATCAGAGCCGATGTGCTTGAACAGAGGCCATGTTCAGGATGTCCTGCTATCCCTGGGAGTGGGAGCTGCCCCGGGACTGCACTCATGTCCCTGTACTTTGTATAATGTGGGTATGTGGGCGGGGGAGATGTCCCCTGCCTCTAGTAGAGGGGGCTTGTGGAGGGAGGGCGTCCTGCTGTGTTCCACCCCAGGGTCAGGAACATGTCATGTCTCGTCACATACGTGTGTGGCTGCCAGGTTGGGGCCAGAGTGGCCAGCAGGGCACCCTGGGAAGGACTGGAGGCCCCCTATTTCGAAATAGCCCCTATTCTGCGTCTACACAGTTCTTATTTTGAAATAGCAATTTCGAAATAGGCGCTGTTCCTTGTGGAATGAGGTTTACCAAGTTCGAAATATGTCCTCCGGTATTTCTAATTAATTTCAAAATAGCGGTTGGCTTGTGTAGACGCTAGTAGAGTTATTTCGAAATAACTTTGCTGTGTAGACATACCCTAAGAGAGGTTGGACTGACTGAGATTTTGGCAGTTAAATATATACAAAGGCATGAATAACAAAATTATTTATTCCAACATTATTCATTCTAGGTTGGTGTGATTGATTTCTCTATGTATTTAAAGAACGAAGATGATATTGGGAGTAAGGAAAGGTATGTTCAGTCAAAACACCTTGGATATTACATATGAAGTTAAATGATTTGTTGAACATTTGTAGTATTTAGCATATTCATTTTATTTGTTTAGATTTCTAAATAAACAAAGCAATTTTATACAGAATAATTTTGTGGCGAATCCACAGGACCATGTTGTTTTACCAATTTGTTGATTTTAAAATGAGCTATTTTCTTTGTTCTATTCTAGCTCACAAAGTTACATTTATTTGTAATAATGGAGTATCGGTTTTTGTCACATTACTACTGTCATTACTACATAATCTGATTGTAGGGATTGTTAGTTTTCGCAATAAAATTAAGCCACTTCCATGTATTTTTATAGAATTTTTAATATGTATTTTTTCATATGCTTATAGAAGATTCATATTTTTGAATGTATAGATACATGTGCTTGCTAATATTCATTGGTTTCTATCTTTAGAAATGTCCAGATTGCTGCAATTTTGGACCAAAAGAATTACGTTGAGGAACTGAACAGACAACTAAAGTAAGTATTTGTTGGGAATGAGTGTCAGTCCAGACTTCCTCCAAGTTAAAACACACCTTTCTCCCTCTTCCCCTATATCCTGAGCTCGGCAGGAGAAAAGAATAAAAACCCATCCTACTTAGTTTGAGGATGGAGAGAAATTGCCAAACATATATTTTATCCTGGGGAGACTGAGTAAGAGAAGTCAAATGTCAGTTTGATGGGTAGGCCTCTTCTCTTTCGATCTGGAGTACGGGAAAAAACAAAACAGGGCAGAACTGGCAGTTCTTGAACTACTTTGTGTTTACAAGACTCCACGGGAAGAGATGGCTGTACCTTAAGATCTTTGGCCTTACAGCATGAAATGTGTGACCATGTCCACATTCCACTCTAGCAACATGACCAGATAATGATTGCTCAAGGATTCCATTAACAATTTCTCCATAGCAATTTGGTTGTGGCTGTAATGTTGAGGACCAAGTTTGATAGGTAAATGGTGGACCCTATCTATAATTGTATTCACTGGGGCTACGTCTACACTACAAGGTTTTTGCGCAAAAACCTGGGGAGCGTCTACACCTCAAATGAGCTCTTGCACAATTAAATGGGCAGTTAAATGGCAGAACAGAGGGCTTTTTCCGCCATAGGGTAAACCTCCTTTTCTGAGGCACAGTTGCTTTTAGCGCTACAGCTATTGCACAAGAAGGCAAGTGTGGACGCTCCAGAGGTGCTCCTATGGAAAAAAGCACAGGTGCTCTGATGGCCATTCTGTGAATGGCCATCAGAGCTTTCTTGTACAAGAGCGCCCAGCAGTGTGGCTGCTCTCTTGCACAAAAGCACATTGTGCACAGGGCCGGCCCGAGTTATTCTGGCACCCCAGGCGCGCGGTGCCGCCCCTGGGCGCATGGCGCATGTGCGAGTCCGCCCGTGGGGAGCGGGCCCGCCTCCCTAGGATGCACAGGCCCACCCCCGGAGCGCATGTGCGGCCCGGCTACAGACGCTGGCGTGCAGCCAGGGGCCCTCCCCTAGGGCGCACGGCGCAAGCATGGCCCAGTCCAGCCCGGCCATCGCTGCTGGCACACACTCTGGGCCATGTAGGGCCTTGCGGCCGTGGGGGGAAGGGCATTGCTGGCTGGCGCCGTGGGGATGTGGGTGGGCCAGCGCTGTGGGAGCCGGACACGCGGGGCCTGATGGCAGCTGTAAGGGATGCTGTGCGCCCCTTACAGCTGCCATCAGGCGCTCCCCATTGGTTGGCTCGCCTATGCCTCCGTCTGGCCCTGCTTGCTCAAGAAGCCTGTAGTTTAGACGTAGTCTGGAGATCTAGAAAAAGAGTTATCTGGAAAGAAGAGTTTACCAGCATCTAGCCAGTGTATGTGGTACTTAGAACTGAGGTGACAGCTTTTTCTAATGCTCATAAAATTGGTATGCAGACAGATCCTGATATGCTGTTTCTCCTTAGAAAAAATAGATGGAATTGAATTAGTGAATGAAGCTTGTAGTAAAACAAAGAACATTTTCCAGAGGAACTTATTTCTACGTGATTGTGGAATTCAGGAGGGGAAAAGATTTTCAGATTATGTTTTGTTTTCATAAACATGCGTTGTGAAATGTCTATATAAAATATAATGTATTATCAAAAATCACTTTTATTAAATCTTTACTTTTAAGAGCAAATCTGTGACTTGAAATGAGCCTCTGTTCTGATTTGGGGAAGTTCCATTCTTCCATTGCTGAAATCCCCCAGCAGAGCATTGCTGTGTAAAACTTAGGACTTTAATTGTTCGGCTGTGCTGGAATGACAGGAGACACTGAATTTGAGTTTAATTAGGCCATTGCTTTATTTTTAAAATATCTGGGATTACCTGGCAGATAAAATTATAAAGAACAGATAAGGGAAGGGGGGTTTGAAGAAGGGCGATTTGATTAGGAGCCCCATCTATTTTTCCCCTTCACCTTTAAAGCACGACTCCTTTAAATCTTTACTACCCATCCTTTTTTATCTGATCCATATCCCCAACTTGCTGTGGAGAAGGTGAAAGGCCCACCTTCCTTAGGTCAATCTGGCAGTGAGGAAAAATTCCTTCTCAGCCATCTATCTCCCTCACATCCCCAAGAGAAGAGGGGACTGACCATATTCCTGCAGCAGATCATAACACAATTTTGTATTTTAACTCCTTCCATGGGTGGGACAGAAACCAGGGTGCTGCTCACCTGGTCTCGTTAAAGAGGACTCTCTGGGCATTTCCCTGCATATAAATACTTCCCTTTTCTTGTAGTCAGCTGTCAGGGAAAGGTGCAGTGTTACCCTCCCCCTTTTCTGCCAACTTGGCCCAGGTATACTGTTTCCTTGCTTCTTGTTTGAAAAAGGTAATCCACTTGGGGATGGGGGCTTCAACGCACAGTGGCCCACTTTATGCCTGCCTGGTGTACTTCATTCCTGTAGTTAAAGGGGGCATTTTTCCTTTTCTGTCCAGCTGAACAAAGGTTCCACGACTTAATGGCCAGTGAAGATGTTCGCAGTATTGCTGTGTAAAGCAAAAAACTAGCACGGTAGAAGTTGAAGCTATACTGAAGAAGCACGCTGTTATTTTAAACATCAGTAATGTGCTTGTTGATAGTAATGTGCTTGTTGATCATTATTTGTATGGCAACAGCAACAAGATGCCCTGTTTACTACTGGGGCCTCATTATGCTAAACACTGTACAGTCACCTGTGAATTCTGTAATAGGAAGTATGAGACAACAAATGAGATGTAACAAATTGAAGTGGGGGAGGGAGAGAGAGTAGAATTGCCACAGTAAGATCAAGTGGATACAGAGGTTGCCTATGTTTAAAACTTGATGATTTCAAGACATTAAAAAAAAATTCTGCTCACATACACATACTCCTTTTCTCTACTGAGCAACTCACAAACTAGTTGCTCCCAACCACATACAAATAACAAATCCTATTAATTCCCTCCATCTGACCATAGATTATCAGTTTGGAGCCTTCTATAGGCATCATAATAGAAGTAGGATTGGAGGAAAGAACACTTGTCTTTACAGACTAGATCGGGGATTGTTCAGTGCATAAACGTAAGCCTGGAATATGCCTGTGGTAGAAATGGGCAGTGAGACAGTGGAGAGGAGGGGTGGTGGGAGGGAGAATCTATAGAAGAGATAAGTAGGAAAGCACATAACTTTGAATTTATAGAGCTTGAAAATAATGTAGTGGGAAAAGGAGGGCTAACAGCGGGATTTCAAGGAGGAAATGATTTGAATGATGGGGCAGGTAAATGATTTTAGTAGTTGTGTTTTGAAAGGACCTCAAAGGGGAAAGGAGGCCAGGGAGCAGTTAAGTAGTGAAGCTGGAGAAGTGCTGAGAATCTGGGAAAGAATTTTAATTGTATGGCCAAAATCAAAGACAGCACTCTAGAAAACTTACTGAGGACAAAGCAGCAACATTTGGACACTCTGTGGATGAGGGAGCAGGAGTGAAAGATGACAACCAAATAGTGGGGTTGGGTGGCAACGATGATGACAGTGTTGTCAGCAGTGACCAGAATTGCAGAGAGAAGAGTATCATGTAAGTATTTGCTAAAGGAAGATAATTTCTAACCATTTCCAAGTGCAATGATCAGTGAAGTCCTATTGGCTGTTGCTAATAAACTTAGTGCTTGCCATGAAACTTCTTGTGTTTGGTTGTATGAGTTTTGGTTTAATACTGAATATTGATTTCTTTATTACTTTCAGTAGCACAGTCAGCAGCCTTCATGCAAGAGTTGATTCGTTAGAGAAGTCAAACACTAAACTAATTGAAGAGGTATTGTTTCTTAGTAATACAAAATAATATTTTTAATCGGTAGTGACTGTGTTTTTTTTCTCTCTCTCTACAAATACAGTCTAAACACTGCCTAACATGTTCAGTTACATTTGACTCCGTCTGAAAAAATAACACAGTGTTTGCTTGGACTTGTGGTCAGCTTTATCCCAGTTGGCTACTAGATTAGTAAAAATGCCGTAAAGCATTGCAATTTCATAGTATAGGATTTAGGAGTGTACAGAAGAATTTTAAATGTTCTGGGTGTTGCTGACAGTTCCATTTTGTGGAGACCACTGAATAAAGGTATTATTTAGACTACCAGTCCACAGAGTATACCTTGGCACTAGTTATTACATGATGAGCTAGATCTACTTGAGTGGACAATATACAATTGTCTAAGTTCAAACCAACAGGGATTCTTTTTCTAAAAGCTCGTTCACAATATGCAGGTGTAAGTTTGTCTGGCTCTCTGTACTAGGTTGTTTGTTTTTGTTTTAACATCCTGTACTTTCGAATGTCTTAAAACTTATAATAGATAACAAAATATTTGGGATTAAGAGAAGAAGAGTTTTTCCTCTGATTTCTTACAGAAGGAAAAATGGGGAAAATGTGATTATTTCTACATATAGAAGTTTAGGAGGCTGTTAGTTTACTCCGTAGGTGAACAAATCCAAATTTTTGAACAGCATATGCCTAACTGCCATGATTGAACTTAGGGGCCCAGAAATGCTCTGCTGGGACCTGTCTTTATTCTGTCACACAGTGGGACTTGACTAGTCCTTGTTATCTCAGATTTATTTTTCCTTACCCAGGAAATTTGCTTGTGTAGTAATAAGCTGCATAAAAAACACCTGGAGGTCCATGCTGAGAAGCTGTTTAAAAACAGAAAATATATCCGTTTAAACAGAAGTATATATAAGAACTTTAACAAGGGAAAAAAGAAAATATGAATCCTTCAGCTATAATAGAGTAACACTGAAAGGTATTCCTATATACAAGAGATGGGAATTAAAAAATACGGTCCTAATTTAAA
The DNA here is from genome assembly GCF_052426305.1 of Pelodiscus sinensis. NCBI lineage: Eukaryota > Metazoa > Chordata > Testudines > Trionychidae > Pelodiscus > Pelodiscus sinensis. The sequence goes on along the minus strand of NC_143059.1, from coordinate 27,301,328 downwards.
TGTATTCTCACTTCAGTATGTGACTTCTACAATAAGTACAGGTTGAATCTCTCTAGTCTGGCACACTCTGATCCAGTAATATCCACGGTACTGCATGGTTTTAGTTAGCCAAATGTCCACTGATCATAGATGTGGCCAAGTTTCCTGTAGTCCCATAAAGTTTGTTTACCGCTGCCAGTCCTAGTTCTCAGTGTTCTGTGCAGTTAATTAGCTATAATTGACCCCAAAGTGTATGTCTAGATCACAGGGTTTTTTCAAAAAAAGTAGCCTTCTTTTGAAAAAATGTCACCTGCGTCTAGACTGCAGCTGCGTTCTTTCAGAAGTAAATCGAAAGAACGCGGCAGTTTTTTCGATTGTGGTAAACCTAATTTTACGAGGAATAACGCCTTTTTTCGCAAGTACGCTTTCGAAAAAAGGCACTATTGAATGCAAACTGTGCTTTTTTGAAAGAGAGCGTCTAGACTCTTTTTTTGAAAAAGCGGCTTGCTTTTTTGAAAAATCTGCTTGTAGTCTTTCGAAAGAGGCTTTTTTGAAAGTGTGGAAGAAAACATTGTCCTCACTCTGAGTTTGTAAGCAACAAGTAGCCAGAGGCAGTTTTATTACGAGCTGCAGCAAGGGAAAAACTGGTTCGGACGGGGGGGAGCCCCCCCTCCGAGGCAGATCTTCAAATACAAGCAATTATGAAGCAGTTTATATACTGTCTATAAATATAATAACAATAACAATTGGTCTCCTTCCCATTACAAACACCGATGGCTAACAGTTATTTAGTTCCACCCAGATGCTCCTTATCTCAAGGTCCCTGCCAGTCAGCATTCTATCCCTATCTCTGTATAGAGGCGAGAGGCAAAGGCAGCGTCTAATTACAGATCTCGCGTTGTCAGGCCACAGACTTAGCCTGACTCTTGCTCTCTCGTTAACAAGACCAAGATGGCTGCACACAAATTCCCTTATTCCCTTTTCCTGCCTCCACAAAAGATTTTGTAGTCTAGATGTCGTCAAAATGTCTTCTAACATCCCAGTAAGCAGTGTAGGTGTTGGTAATGCTTCTAGACAACATTGACTTCTTATGGTCAGACAGATTCTCTGGTTCAGTACTGGTCAGGTCCCGAGGGTGCTGGACTAAAGAGGTTCAACCTCTAATAGTTTTGCATGCATACAAAATTTAGTTCTCTTATTCAGCACACTATGAGACTAGAATAAGCAGTAATATTAGTTATGTACACATTAGAATAATTGCAGTATTTTTAGTGTTCTGTTATAGTCATACACTTTTCTCCCTTTTTGCCTTTTAGTTAGCAATAGCAAAAAACAATATAATTAAACTTCAGGAAGAAAATCATCAGTTAAGAAGTGAAAACACACTTATTTTAATGAAAACACAGCATCACCTAGAGGTATGTGAATTAATTCAATATAATTAAGCATTGTCTGGTTTCTTGTCATTTGAATGGTATTGCCTGGTTTCTTGTAATTTGAATGTTAGCAACTATATTTCAGCAAATAGTAGGACTGCCTTAAAATAATTTTGTGTAAGGAGTTGGCCTATTTAACAGGTTACATTTATGCTTTACGATAAATCTTATCTAAATTTTGTGAGAATCAATCTAGATTATTTTAAAAACGAGTATCCTTTGGCACTTGAGAGACTAACAAAATACATATATACATAATATCATAAGCTTTTGTGGGCAAAGTGAAAAAGTTACAGACTAACATGGCTGCTCCTCTGAGACTAGGTTATTTTGTTGTTCTAAATATATTTTTAGAATTTTTTCTTACCTTTTGCATTTGATCTTTGATTAAAATTTACAGCTTTTTGTTTGCGGTGGTTGACGTAATATTTTATTGTAAACACTGTCAGAAAAGAATTTGTGTGTTGGACCAGGATATTGTACATCCTGTTCTGTTCAGAATAGCCATTATGAATAACTTTAGAGTCAGTTATTGAAAAATATTTCTGGATAACTTGGGGTCCCTTATTATCAGTGAGATTTCAATAACTGGGGGAATTAAATGCCTCTGGGGTTATTTAGGGACCTGTTGCAATCTTGTGCCACAAACTACTCTTATGGGCCTCAGCTCAGCAACATACTTAAGTATATGTGCTGTCTCCTTTTGATCAGTAGGACTACTCATATGCTTACAAATTGTTGAAAAGCAAAGCTGAAATATGTTCATTTAATTTTGCAAAGTTTACATTTTTAAGCTCAATTTTAATTCTTAATTTAAAACTAATTAATACATAATGTAGGTAATCTTGGATCCTATTTGGTCACTGTGTGTATTCTACTTACATAGTACATTGTGAATTTAAGTAACTTTTCTCTCCACAAACTAGTTGTATGTAATTATAACAATTGTTCCATGTGTAACAACATCCAGATACCTCTGTAATTTCTGCCTAGGTAACGAAAGTAGATGTTGAGGCAGAGCTTCAAACGTACAAACACTCTAGACAGGGTCTGGATGAAATGTACAATGAAGCACGCAGACAACTTCGAGAAGAATCACAGTTGCGGCAGGTGAGTGTATGTGTGCTATGTAAACCTTGACAAGATTAGCGTTTGCTTTCTCTTTAATACATTTCTTTGATGATTCTATCTTTACCTTTTTTCCATGAGATGTGTGCTGCCGCTAATCTACCACTTTCCCAAACCTCATGAAAATGTTATTTCAAGTTTTTGAAAACTTGGAGCCATTATATTAGTACTTCTTTAACGGTCATGTCACTAAGAATAATTAGAAAGAATATTGATTTTTGTTCAAATAATGTGTTGCATTTTAGTAGCTGTATTAATTCCAAATGTTTTGCCATCATCGGTATTTTGAGTAGGTTTCTTGTATATATGCATTACATGTTTTTTCCAAAAGTAGAAATACTTACTGTTTTCTCTCTATATATTAAAAAAACCCTTTTCCTGTGGGACAACAGAGTGACATCACTGTGTCACTATGCGTCCTGCCTGCCTCATTCCTCTGACCCCCCATCCCTCTCCCAGCTCGAGCCCAACCTCACTACTTTCTCATACCACTTGGAATTGCTATTCTAAAACAAGCCCCCGCTCCCGTTTCTCCACCCCCACCCCACAGGGCTTTCAGCACCAAGAAACATGGCACAGTGGCCCGCAGAACCCACATCGCAGCCATGAGAGCCCAGGGAAGCGGGGGAGGATACGGTGCTTGGAACAGCAGCCCAGGGGCAGGCGCAAGGAGCATGTCTCCCAGCTGGGCTTATGTTGCCAGCAGCGGGTTCTTGGGGGCTTCCCTGCCACCACACTCTTGGGGAGCCGGAGCGTGGTGCCCGACTGTCCAGAATCAGGCTGCCCCAGAGGAGATTCACCTCCTCTCCAGCGGCTGCACTTATTGCAGCAGCCGGAGCACCTGGGGAGCCACCACACTGACCTGTCTGCTCCTTCCCTTCCGCTTCCGGCAGGCGGGCAGGCAGCCCTGGGCTCTGTGGGCAGGGTTGGGGTGATGAGCAGCACAGATAGGACTGCACGGGAGAGAGGATGGGACAGTGGCCCCCTTCACTGCTCCTTTCCCTACCTCAGCAGGGTGCAGTGCCCCGGAGCACTGCATGCACGCAGCACTACCTGTGCCCCACACAGGGCAGGCAGACACCCCTGCACCTCCCCAGCTGCTGGGGTTAGAGCTGGGCCTGGCATGTGCTGAGGCTGGGGCGGGGGGTAGGGTTGCGGGGGAGAGAAAGGGGTCCAAGCTGGTGGGGAGATGGCGGAGGGAGAAGGGGCCCAGGCTGGTGAGGGGGGAAGGGAAGTGGAAGGGAGGAAGAAGGCGTCCGAGCTGGTGTGGTGGTGGGGGAGGGTAAACGGGCCCAGGCTGGAGGCAGGGAGGAGAAGGGGCCCAGGCTGGTGTGGGGGTGGGAGGGAGAAGTGGCCGGGGCTGGTGGGGGGGGGGGGGGGGGAGGAGAAGGGGCCGGACTGGTGTTGCGGGGGAAGGCAGAAGGGACCTGAGCTAGTGCAGCTGCAGCCCGGCCCTCCCAGGTGGCCAGGGGAGAAAGCCGGGGTTGCTGTCCTCTGCGAGAGGGGGCTTGGAGAGTACAGCGAGCAGAGGGTGCAGCCCCCAGTTGACTTTTTAATATTGTAAATAGAAAATTGACTCTTATTGTTAAAATATTATTTCATTTATAAGAAATTAGGCTAATTATATTACATAAAATGAGGTGGCTTTTATTAAACAGTTAAACACAAGTCACCATGTGCATGACTAAGTGTAATTTTTACATAATATTTATGGTATCTGTTCTGCCAGGTTTCACAGATGGTAGCTATTTGTAAGGATGAAATATCCAGAAATACAGGACCTGCAATGTCAGATCTCAGTTTTGCATCAGGATACTACAGGAAGTCCCCGGGTTACATCAATCCGACTTACGTCGGATCCCTAGTTACGAACGGTGGGGGGGCGCCTCCCCCAATATTGCTGCCTCTGGTGGCACGGGGGGCGTTTCCCCCCAGCAGACCAGGTAGACGTGGAGCGGCTTTTCTTGCCGCGGAGGACGCGGGCGGCGGGACCACCGAGACGCGCCGCGATCCCGCTGCCCGCGTCCTCCGTGGCGAGAAAAGCCACTCTGCGTCTCCCTGGTCTGCTGGGGGGGGGCGCTAGGTCCGCGTTTCCCTGATCTGCTGGGGGGAAGTGCCCCCTGCGCCGCCAGAGGCGGCGACAGTGGGGGAGGCACCCCGCACTGGCTGCGCCCCGGCGGCAGCATTTCCATTCAAGCGGCGCTGAGGGAGCCCGGCACGCCCGGTGCATTGTGGGACTGGGCTGGGAGTCCCGTTCGCGGGAGGAGGTGGAGGGAGGGCGAGGAGCGAGCCGGTAAGAGGGAGACCTGGGGGGGAGGCGGGGATATTTAAAGGGGAATCCGCCTCTGCCGTTAAACACCCGGCCCTGCGCCGGGCTGCGGCCTCCGGGCGCTGCAGTGGCTGGTCGGGGCGCACGGGGCATGCTTGGCCCCAGCCCCAGAGCCCGGCCGCGGGGGGGGCGCAGGGGAAGGGGATGCGAAGCGCCGCCAGGGCCAATTTAAAAAACTCCCCACGCTGAGGCCGGCAGGCGACGGGTTAAATTTTTCACCCGCTGACATTTTTGTTGCCGCTGGGGCCCTGCGCCGTAGAGTCCCCTGGCTGGGGAGCCTGGCGCACGCCGCTCGCGGGGAACGTTCCACCCCTTCCCTGCTCTCCCTGGGGCTGCGGCGGCAATGGGGGGCGGCTGCGGTGCTTCGCCTCCAAAGGCTGCCCCGGCACCTCTGCTTGCAGCGAAGGGTTAACTCTGCTCCTGCTGACATTTTACCTGTTCCCCCCCTTCCTCCGCGCTTTTCCTGCTACTAATTTCGTGTGTAAGGGAGATCGTCTGTGCCCCCCACCCCCGCTTCTGCACAGCTCCGTGGAGGAGCCTCCGGGGGTGGGGTGTTGGAAGGGGATTGCTGTGTGCGCGGCTCTTTCCTGTGCACCGCTAGCCAAGCTCCTGCACGGCTGCACAAAGCAGCAGTAGAGGCCCTTGCTTGCCTTTAAAGGCAGCAGCTTGAAATTTAAGGTGTCCCAGAGCCATGTCTATCCGCAGCCCTCAGTGCTACACTCAATGGAGAAATGCTCGTTGTAGTTTTTCACCCTGTAGATATCCCTCACTTGTGTTGCTATTCCCTGTCCTTGGGTTTATTTTAGGTAGGTACCTGGTCCTGTTCCGAGACGCGCCACCTGACAGGCGGTTCAGCCGGCACTGCCCCGAGCGCCGCAGGGGAAGCACCCCCCACGCCGCGGAGGCGGCGACAGTGGGGGAGGCACCCCCTCCGCCAGCTTTGGGTCCATTGGCCCCGCGGACGCCCCTGGGCAGCTCCAACACCCCCCGCTGTCGGCTGGAAGGAGGGTCTTGAGAATAAAGCTTGAGAATAAAGGACTGAGGGAAGTGAGGTGTGGGAGAATAAAACTGAGCTCTGGAGAAATGTTTGGCTAGAGTTCCCCTACAATATGTACCAGTTCTGACTTACATACAAATTCAACTTAAGAACAAACCTACAGTCCCTATTTTGTACGTAACCTGGGGACTGCCTGTATATAAAATGTTGTTGCGTGGTTATTTACAAAATCTATGTGGCAGTGTATAATTTGTGTTTTTGTGTATCTTGTAGGATATAGAAAATGAGCTAATGGTTCAAGTTAGTATGAAACATGAGATAGAACTTGCAATGAAGTTGTTGGAGAAAGATATTCATGAGAAACAAGACACCCTCATAGGCCTTCGACAACAGCTAGATGAAGTTAAAGCAATTAACATAGAAATGTACCAGAAGTTGCAGGTAAAAGAGAATATTCTTAAATTGTTGAAGCCTCTTTAAAATATAAATATAAGATGTGTGTAAATAGTGCATGCTACCTTGCTCATGACATTTGATACAGTTTTGCAATAGAAGAGTATTTGCTTTAGAAAAGTGATATTCTTTCATCAATATATTAAACTCCTGTTTTCCTAGCTTTGCTCATTGTCACTGCTTTTTTAGCTCAGCGCTCTGCTTGTACGCTCTTCTTGTATGCTCTTCTTTTCTGAGAATAAGAGCTTCATGCCACCTGTATAAGTTAATTTAGGGGATGGGCAAATACCGGCCCATGGGCCGGGCTGGGTCTGATCTGCCATAGTTAGCTCCTGGTGGGCCCTCTGCTGCTATGTTTACCTGCATGGGTGCAGGTACAAGTGATAAGTGCTCCCGGTGGCTGCAGATTGCCGTTCATGGCCAATGGGAGCTGCAGGAAGGAGTGTCCCAGTCTGCACTGCTCTCTGCTGCTTGCGTTGGCCAGGAACAGTGATCTGCCGCCAATGGGAGCTGTGATCGCTGGTACCTGCAGCCGTGCAGGTAAATTTAGCAGCAGTGGCCCAACAGGGGCTTACCCTGACAAACTGCCACTGTGTTACTCTCCACCCCCTGAGTGAATGGAATTCACATGAAGCAGGTTTGATGTCAGTCATTTTAAAGTATCACTATGATACATAGAGGATTAAAGCACAAGTGGCCATCATGATACTGTACGTAGGGAGAATGATATCAGACCTGGAATTTTGTGCTCCATTTGGGGTCGTTAGAAAAAACAGTGGAGAAATTGTAACAAAACAAAGGAAGATAGTGAAGAGGTCAAATGGGCTTTGAGAGTGATAAGTGTGAAGCTCAATTAGGATAATTGGATCCATATTTTCTATTATTTATCTATATATTTTAGAAATGTGCATCTGTTTGAGAGTCTGTTTGTTCAAGGACTCCTACTAAATCAGGTCTGGGAAAAATACAGCTCGTGGGCTGGATCCAGCCTGCCAAGTGGATCTGACCCACAGAGGCAGCAGGAAGTCCCAGGAGGCTCTCCTGCTTGCCCTGCAGCCCCTCACGCTGCTCAGAAACGTGGCTGCTGGGCCCCATTTTGTTTCAAAACTGGAGGGAAGGGAGGGAAAGCTTCAGGAGGTGCCCTCCGCCCTTATCACAATCCCATTGGATGTTTTCTGGCCAGAAACCGGCCAATGGGAGCTGCCTATTTGAATAACTGGCAGCCAAGAAGAATCATGACCCCTCTCCTCTGCTCAGTTATTCATACAAGCACAGGGCTAGGGAGGCCTGCTGGCTAGCTGGGAAACATTTTAAGTTCTGCAAGCCTTAGCTGTGCAGGGAGGCAGGCTGGTTTGGCTGCTGGCTGGTAAGTCTCCTGGCAAGAGCATGCCTCTGGCACCCCAGCCTCTCCCTGCCCCAACCCTCATCCCCCCAATCAACATACCCAAACCCTCTGTTCCCCTCTTGCACCCATGCCCCTTCCCAGATCTGACCCCCCAATTTCCTGCCCCAGATCACAGTTCCGTCCTACCCTAGGTCACACCTCAAGCCCCTGCACTCCAGTCCGCTGCCCTAGGTCACAACCACATCTTTCACCAAAACTCCCTCCCAGACTCTATTCTTCCTCCTGTCCCCCATTTGCTTTCCCCAAGCTCCCTTCTGCACCCAGCCTCCATCCCAGACCCTGCATCTCCTCCATTAATATCATGGAAGAGTACAGTCCTTGACCACTTTACAAAATCTTGGAGTAGCCCCCGTCAAAAATTATTGCCCATCCCTGTCCTAAATGGTAAAAGCGGGACCACCAAATTTGGTATGCAGCTTTCTCTTACCCTATCTTAAAGCAAGGTCAGGATTTGGTTGTGCCAGGAAAACCAGAAGTGCAGGGAATGGGACTGTTTTCCATAACATGCAAAAGGAAGGGCTGTTTGGAGGAACATGATACTGAGAGTGGCTGCTGGGGGCAGCCATCCCACCCGTGGAGTGGCCAGCAGGGCTGGAGCTCTGCCATATTGCCTCCCCCAGACTGAGTAAGTGGGGTCCCCCCACCCCAGGAGAGGTTAGGGGGCAGGAGAGAGCCCTCACCAGTTCTCCCAGGCTGAGGTGGGAGAGGGAAAAAGCCTCCTGATGGTTCCCAGGACAAGCTGGTGGGCGGGGTGCGCAGTCCCTGCTGTCCTGAACCCCTCTTCACTCCCCAACCCCCACTCTTGTGCTCCCCCACATCCCCAGTGCCCTGTCCTGAACCCCTCCTTAACTCTTCACCCTGACTCCTGCACCCCCCATGCCACTGGCCTCCTGCCCTGAGCCCCCCACATCTCCAAGGCCCTGACCTGACTCCTGCACCCCTCACACAGCCAGCCTCCTGCCTTGAATAACCCAAGCAACACCGGGTAAGTCTTCTGGTAATAAGAAAAGAGAATAGTAAGCAGGTATTTAACATTGTTTGCAATGTCACAGAAATTCTGCTGTGGATTACAAACTCTAGATTTCAGAGTTCACAAACAGCAGCTAAGAAATGACCAAATGCCAAGGAAATTCAAGAGAAAGTTCTTTGTGGTAATTTTCATGTATGGAGCAGTTTGTCACAGGCAGCAATAGAAGTCAGTCATGACCACTTGAGAAAGTACATAGAGAAATGACATTACATGAAGCAAAGAATAGACAAGTACATGTGTGGACCAAGATGTTGCGGTGCACCTCTAAATGCTGTGTGTGGAAAGCAGAACAGAAGTAATGAAAGGGTTCTGATTTGCCTTTAATAAAATAAACTGAGGCAGTATAGAAAAAAAGTTTTTCAGTATTATTTTTGGTGTTTATGCAGAATATCAGAGATCTGTAGTTTTTCTGTTTTCAATATGTGTTTTGAAACTTTGATGTTCTGATAGTAACTGGATTTAATGACAATTCTGTACCTATATTTAGATCTTTAAGGAGGAATGTTCAGCGCTTTCAGAGGCTGGTTAAAATAATGTTAGAATAATATAGGAGAACTCAACTATACCAAAATGCAGGACAATGTAGCACTTTAAAGACTAACAAGATGGTTTATTAGATTATGAGCTTTCGTGGGCCAGACCCACTTCCTCAGATCAAATAGTGGAAGAAAATAGTCACAACCATATATACCAAAGGATACAATTAAAAAAAATGAACACATATGAAAAGGACAAATCACATTTCAGAACAGGAGGGGGATGCAGGGAGAGGGGGGAAGGAAGGAAGGTGGTAAGTGTCTGTGAATTGATGATATTAGAGGTGGGGAGAGTGGGATGTTTGTGAGCTAATGGTATTAGAGGTGATAATTGGGGAAGCTATCTTGGTAATGGGTAAGATAGCTCAAGCGTTTGTTCATTCCTTTTTGGAGAGTGTCGAATATTAACATGAATGACAGTTCAGAGGATTCCCTTTCAAGTGCAGATGTAAAAGGTCTTTGTAGCAGAATGCAGGTGGTTAAGTCATTGAGAGAGTGTCCTTTCTGGTTAAAATGGCAAGAAACTGTTTTTTCTTTGTGATCTTGTCTGATATCTGTTTTGTGGGCATTAATTCTTTGGTGAAGTGTCTGAGACGTTTGTCCAATGTACATAGCAGACGGACACTTTTGGCACATGATAGCATAGATTATATTTCTGGATGCGCAGGAATATGTGTTCTTGATCTTATAACTCACTTGGTTAGGTCCAATAATGGTATCAGCAGAATGAATATGTGGACAAAGCTGGCAACGGGGTTTGTTGCAAGGGAAGGTACCAGGGTTGGTATTAGTGTGGTATGTCTTGTGGTTGTTGGTAAGAATCATCTTGAGGTTAGGTGGTTGTCTATAGGAGACTATGGGTCTGTCTCCCAGAGCCTCTTGGAGTATGGTATCCTGTTCCAGTATAGGCTGTAGTTTATTGATAGTGTTGGACAGGTTTAAGTTGGGGGTTGTAGGTGATGACAAGTGGTGTTCTATTGTTGGTTTTCTTGGGTCTGTCTTGAAGTAGATGGTTTCCAGGTATTCGTCTGGCTCTTTCAATTTGCTTTTTTATTTCTCCGGGTGGGTAGTTGAGGTTTATAAATGCTTGGTAGAGATCTTGAAGCTTCTGGTCTCTGTCAGTGGGATTAGAGCAGATGCGGTTGTATCGAAGGGCTTGGCTTTAGACGATGGATCGTGTGGTGTGTTCTGGATGGGAGCTGGAAGCATGTAGGTAACTGTATGAGTCGGTGGGTTTTCTGTAGAGAGTGGTGTCTAATTTTCCATTGTTGATTTGTACTGTGGTGTCCAGGAAGTGGATCTCTCGTGTAGAATGGTCCAGGCTGAGGTTGATGGTGGGGGTGTAGGTTGTTGAAATCTCTGTGGAATATCTCCAGTGTTTCTTGGCCATGCGTCCAGATCATAAAGATGTCATCGATGTACCGTAGGTAGAGAAGGAGTGAAAGGGGACGGGAGTTGAGGAAACGTTGTTCTAGGTCAGCCATAAAGATGTTAGCATACTGTGGGGCCATGCATGTACCCATGGCTGTGCTGCTGATCTGGAGGTATAAGTTGTTCTCAAACTGGAAATAATTGTGGGTGAGAACAAAGTTATATAGGTCTGCTATCAGGTTGGCAGTAGTGTCCTCTGGGATAGTGTTTGATCTGAGGAAGTGGGTCTGGCCCACGAAAGCTCATCATCTAATAAACCATCTTGTTAGTCTTTAAAGTGCTGCATTGTCCTGCATTTTGCTTCAGCTACCCCAGACTAACATGGCTACATTTCTATCACTCAACTATACCAGTAATTTTAGCTGGTGTTCCAAAAGAGACCTATAGTCTGTATCAGTGCTTTGCCTCTTGCAGAATTGGCTCCGTGAAGATCTCAGTGTGAACTAAAACTAACGCTGATAGGTATTTTTGCATTGGATGTAATGAGCTATTTAAAATTATTAGCATTTAATGTTATTAGACCCCCCCTCCCAAAATAGTAAAAGAAATAAACTGAAAAAAAATATTAAATAGATTATACATTAGTAAAATGTATAATTTCTGTAGAGAGTGGTGTCTAATTTTCCATTGTTGATTTGTATATTCCAATAAATGCAAGTATACTTTAGAATGAAATTTGATATATAGATATTTTTCTTTATTATTACTTTATTTTTTATATGGGAATTAAAAAAAAACAAATAAGCAAACAAATCCCAAATCCACATTATAAATATTTTCCTGAAGAGACCGAAGAAAAGCATCAAAAGTAAAAAAAACTTTAAAAACAACAAAGAGTCTGGTAGCACTTTAAAGACTAACAAAATATGTAGATGGTAACATGAGTTTTCGTGGGCACAGCCCACTTCTTCAGATCACCGGAGTGTTGGATATCCAGAACCACAATAAATAAGGGAGGAAGGGTTAGGGTTAGGGGAAGAAGAAAAAATGGGGGGAGGGGGACAGAAAGAGGCAGCGAGTAGATAAGTATCAAAGAGAAAGCCGAGTATGTATGTAACTGGAAAAAAAACAACAGATTATTTATTAGCACCTAAAAACTAGATAGTTAAGAGACAGATAAGAACCATTAGTTAGCAATTAGAAAGGAAGAGAACTAAAATCAGATTCTATATAGTCATAAAGAACCTTTGGCACCTTCATTGGTTGGTTGGTTAATAATGTCCCAGCTATCCAGTATCTCTATTTAAACCATTAGCATGAGAATTAAACTTGTGAATGAATTGTAGTTCCAATCCTTTTCTGTGTATTTGGCTTGTGGAATTGGTCATGATACCATCTACATATTTTGTTAGTCTTTAAAGTGCTACCAGACTATTTGTTGTTTTTAAACTTTTTCCTGTGACAGACTAACTTGGCTGTCCCTCTAACGCATCAAAAGTATAGTTTAATATAAAACCTATTTCAGTATTATTCTGTTTAAAATAGGTTTCTGACGATGCCATGAAAGAAAAGAATGAAATAATTGGTCGACTAGAGGATAAAACCAATCAGATTACAGCAACTATGAAACAATTGGAACAAAGGTACAGCATCAGTCTCTTTTTAAACTTTCTTTTCCACATTCATTTCTCCTCCTTTACTACATTCCCAAACGGCTTCCACTGAAATTTAACTCTCAGTAGGAAGTTTTAAAGAAGCACAGTCTTCTGGAATTGCAACCTGTGTTTTACCATTGATTTTCAAATAAGTAAATTTAACTGTAAGAGTGAAAAAATACAACCATAATCCAAACCTTTCTGTCTTGATTCTCTTTCACCATTCACTGGTGCTGTGGCATTCTCTGCTTGCCCCCAAGGTTGTTTTTTGAGCGACTGGGCTCAAAATTCTGATCCATTGTTATCCCTGTGCTATATTTTAAAGCTATTCAATAAGGCTTCACCCCATCAAAGCACATGGTTACATTTAAGCAAGATTACTCATGTGCTTAAAGTTAAGCCTGTTCTAAGTGCTGTTGTGGATCATGATTCACAGGCCAAGATTCCAAAGCTTTAATCGCTTTGGAAATGCTGTTAGTGTAAAGGATGTACACATGGGTGTATAACACCACGAATTAGTAAAATGAAATGATTTAATTCCAGTGTGTAAGTTTATATTGTGGTTACTATAGATTTATTACATAATATCAAAATGTGACTTGTGTACTTCAGTTATTTAAATGTAATAAACTATATGCATCATTAATATTTTTAATTGTAAAATGTAACATATCCATAGCCCTGCCATGTTGGTGTTAACATGTCTTACCATTATTTTCTTTTAAAGCTACTTATGAAAAACATAATTATGTATTAAAAGATTTAGTGACATGAATATTCTTTTATTGACATCCTTTTTCCTCTTTTTTCTTTCTTTTTTTCCTTTATCCCAATTTTTACATTTTGAACTTTACTACCTTTATTTGTCTTTGATTTTGTCCATTACATACGTGAAGTGACAAAGATCTACTAACTCAAACAAGGACTATTGCAATGTCATTTGTGAAATGTGCCAGCAGTGAAGCACAGCACCAATACAAACTTGTCAAAGACATATCATTCTGAAAGCTATTTGGCAATTGGAGTAAAATTTGTATGAATTGGTTTAAAAATATGGTTATGATTTAAATCTTGGATTATAATTGGTCAGTAAGCACTAGTGATTTTGACACAATGTCATAGCTTGGGTCTACCGTGTTTCCCGAAATAACATCATCTCTACCCCTTTCTCAACTCTCCCCCCAAAGAATTTAAAAAAAAAATCACTGTCATATCACTGACCAAGCAGAAATTAGAATTTTCGAATGCTGTTTTAATAATTTTATTTTTTAAATGTTAAATACAAAGTTTATTTAAAAATGTTAGCTGCCTTTATATTTTTGATTTCTCGTTGCCATGCCCCTTTCAGTTTAAGGTTTTCCCTCACTCCATATTTATAGAACTTAAATATAATAGGGATGTTAAAACAGTTAACCATTAAGTATTCTCCTAAGGAGGAGGCTTACTGTTATGTTTAATGGTTAATCAATTAACTGGCCCCTGCCCGTGACCTCTGGCACCAGCCAGCCACACCAAACTAGGGCAGTCCCAGATGCTCAGGGCCTGGTGGGGTTGGAGGAGAGACCCCACAGCCATAACAGGACTGGAAGTGGGACCCCATGGCCACAGCAGGGCCGGGTAGTGGGCCCAGCAGTGAGCCCAGAGTTAAAATAGTTAAATGAATAACCGTTTTAACATCCATAATAAATAACCCTTTTTCAATTAATAAAACCCCACACTTTTATTGCTGTTACAATTTCAGGGCTTCTCTACACCAGAAAACATGCTATCAATTCTTGTAAAGTGTTTGCTAGTAATATTGTTTTCTTCAGTAAGGTAGACAGCAGCATTTTTCCTGAGGACTGGCTAAAACAACTTTTAAAAATGTGCCACAGTTTCTGCTGTACTTTACAAAAACAAAACCCAAATTATTCCTGTAATTGTAGGATTCTCTTATGCATAGCTAAAATACAGTTCAGTCTGCTAGCATTGAGAGAATGAATGTGAAATGTTTTAACAGAGCTACTGTATCATGGGCACAATCCAGATATGACTAGAACTAAAGGCTATAAAGCATGAAAGCCTTATCTTTGTAAAAATCTTCGTAGCTCTAATTTCCACCAGTAGAGTTCCATCTGGGTATCAATGGTCGAAAGTGTAGCATAGGCAAGACTCAGACATTTAGGGATAGAACCTCTCAGATGGTATGTAAATTGCCAACTAAGGATCTACTCTTCAGTGACTGAGTTACTACGTTGGTGGAGCGTCACTGGATTTCAGCTGTAAAGTTTGCTAGCTGCTAGTGTGTATACAGATTCTGTAGATCAGCGATGGGCAACCAAGGCACCTGAATGGGTCTCATGAGTGGCCCTCCTTCATCTTAATAGGCTTCAAGATTGTCATAACCAAGACAGGTTCCCCAAATAGGGTGGTTTTGCTTACTGCACTGGGGTACTTAGAATTTGCAGGGTGTGCTGATTGAACCGTAGCAGCACTTTGATTGGATGTAAAAGGAGCACCCGGCTTCCACACTCTGGTGGGTGCAGTCAGCATAGACCTGTGTCCATGTGCCCTTGTTCTACATGCATGTTACTTGAGTAAAACTGGTAGGGAAAAACTACACAGATGGAAACCACCCAACCCTATGTGTGGTCAACAGTAAACAAAATGTCTCCTGGGCCACACAGGGATGGGCCGAGGTTGCCCACCATACTATACATGCTAGTATGGTTCTGAGAAGAAAAATCCTTGTTCATATTGGTTTTGGAAATTATGCTAATGCAGTTTCAGCTGTAGTTTAGAGTAGGGATGTCAACATGTAGACAAATACATGATTAACTGATAAGCAGATAGGAGCTGCTGCCATCCTGCACTGTTCCTCTGTATCAGAGGCAGCAGCACAGGGTGATAGGCAGCCAGTCTGCCCGGTTTTTAAATTGGCTCCCTTGGCAGACCAGCTCCCACCTGGCACCCGCACTGCTACTTGTGATAGAGAGGCAGCAGTGCAGGCTAGCAGGGGTACTCCCCGGGAGTGGGGCCGGGAGCACACTGGATGCTGGCCCTGCCCCTGGGGACTATCGAATAGTTGTGTAACTATTAAGATTTTATGCAGTTACACAACTATTCAGTTATACAATATCTAACATCCTGTGTTTAGAGAGGGTCTTACTAATGTTTTTAATTTCATTTAGCCTTTCATTCTTCTCAGCCCTCTGGAATATCAGCAAGAATTAGCCTTGTTCTGCACTAGTATTCTCCCATCTCCTCTCAATCTACTTTGACCCTATTTGCATTATAATTACAAACATATCAAGGAACTTAATTACAACAAATTGTAGTATAGAGTGCACCCTAATGTTTTCATACATAGGCTAAATTCAGATGCTTCAAAATAAAGGATTCAAGTCTAGACTGTTGTCATTTCTGCTCTGGCTGTCCCACCTGTGCAGGTTTACCATTGGTAGGTAGCATGAATAAGATGTAGACTCAAGCTTTTATTAACATGTAATCTAATTCTGCTAAAATATGTAGTAATGCTAGTGCACTGTCTCTCTGAACCCACTGACTGGTTATCTGGTAGCATTGCAATAGTAGGCAATTTCCCAAATATGGCCAATGTAGATAGATGCATCCTGCATTATAAAACATTAGTAGCCAAGAAACATGATTGTGGTTGTTGTGTAGACAGAGCCAGAGAAAAGCTTTCATTTAATTTTACATTTAACAATGATAAACTGGGAATTGTGTAACAATGATAAACTGGGAATTCAGTTGACTGACAAGTGATGGTTCAAGCCAAGCTCTTGCTCCTCTGTTTTCTCTCAACAGCGTTTTGAGGGTGTGTGTATGCTAGAATGCTAGAGCAGCACAACTATGGTGCTGCAGCAGTGCCATAGTGCAGACACTTGCTACAGCAACAGAAGTTAATCCAGCTCTTCAAGAGGCAATTTTCTTCTGTTGACCTATTGGTGTCTACATTGGGACATAAATTGTCTTAACAATGTCTTTCGGGAGTGTGATTTCTTTTTCACATCTCTGAAGTGCAATGTAACTAGGGTCAGTTTAAGTTTTAGGTGTTGACCAGGTAGAGAGAGACTAAAGAGGCAATTGTAAAATGAGACGCCTAAACTGGGATGAGGTTCTAATTGACATTTCACTGGCTACTCTAATTCAGCTTCCCTTGTATATCCCAACAAGACAGTTGAATACGGAGTAACATACAGTTTTTTTTATTTAATGTTGACATTTAAATTTAAACCCCATCTTTTTTGGGCTGAAGAGTGGG
Organism: Pelodiscus sinensis; assembly: GCF_052426305.1. Classification (NCBI taxonomy): domain Eukaryota; kingdom Metazoa; phylum Chordata; order Testudines; family Trionychidae; genus Pelodiscus; species Pelodiscus sinensis. The sequence continues at coordinate 27,284,745 of NC_143059.1, read as the reverse complement.
TCAGGGAGAAATCTTGATGCATTGGTGAGGGGTAAGTGAGAGGGGAGGTCTATCCAAAACAGGAATGCAAAACCCCTTGAAAGTCAAAGAGAAAGAGCTTAAATGAAGCCTGACTTCTGTTATTTATTCAGTGTTGTTTGTTTTGTTAATCATATGGAGCTATTTTAACCATGATTTTTAATACACATTATTTAAATTCGTTCAATAATGTTATTTACCAGTAGTTATTCTGTAAGTGTAGTAAAATGCTCCAGTGTGTGTTCTGCTGTCTTACTACAGCTGTGTTGTTGCTATCTGATTCCAGTGTTCTGTATTCAGGCTCATGTCTGAATTACATTGGGCGATTCCAGCACAACATACACTGTGTTATTAATCCATTAGTATAGAAAAAGTAGTTCCTGTACTTCTACAGTTCTTGTAAAAATGCTTCCCACAATGCTTCCCAGAGTAACACATGTATAACACTCAGAGCGGTAAACAATATCGATCAATTATAAAATCTGTATGGTTATGCTTTGATGGCATCTGTTAATGGTGAACATAAAATAAAAACAAATATGAAGACTTAATCTTTTCTTGCATAGCGAAAACCAGAGGTTAGGTTTCTAGGCATTGTGTGGCTTTCTCGTTTGAGTTTGTGAGTTTCCCCAATCTTTGTTTTTATTTAGAAATGTTTCTATTTCCCCATTTTTCTTTTATTTGTCTTCTTCACCCTTTACACCCTAGTTCTAGCTTCAGTTTTACCCAAAGTTGATTTGAATTACACCAGATTGCAGCATTCAGAGAAGTCTCAAAGGGAAGCTGAGAATGAAGAGAAGAAATTCAAACAAGAATATATGAATAAATCTGAAAACCTGCAGAAAGAAGTCTCCCAAAAGGAGAAGCAGCTGTAAGTATATTTCTCTTTTGGAAAAAGTTCCAGGCACTTAAAATCTTTTTTCCTTTAAACATTCTGTTAACTAAAAAATGTAGGATACATTACATAATACAGGTAGCTGATGATTTTTAATTGGATACAGATGCTGTTTAGGAAAAGGTATATTAGGCAAGGGCAAGAAGAAATAAAATCTGTCATTAAAAGTAGTTCAGCTATACATGAATATTTTTAAATAGCTGTCCAGCCTTAAGAGAGGGAAGAACATAACATTTTTTGGCTGAAGACACAGTCTTAAGTTATTAAGGCAACAGTTGTTAACAGGAACAAAAATTCTAAATTTATAATAAACTAGATTAATCCACACTTTATTATTGTAAATCCTGTAGACATAATATCATACACTTAAACAGAAACTGCATAGAGCAATTAAACTTTTTGGAGTTAAAAAGAAGCCCAAATCCTTCCAAGTGTTGGTAGCTGAATGGCACTCATGAAATCCTTGAGTCTGCTAGAAACAAAAATATTAAATCAAGAAATAAAAACCAAATTCTCCTTTTACACTTGTGCAGTGCCCCATGGATAGGTATTTGGCCCACAGAGTCAGTATAGCCACAAACACTGATGAAACAGCCAGAAGTAACACGTAGGCCTTGTCTACAATGCGAGAGAAGGTTGATTTTTCTAGTACCTGATTTTGCAAAGTTGAAGGTGCATGTCCCCACTTTGCACAACAGTGCGACATGGGTGTGTCCCCAGCAGGGTGGCTATGTGGACTTTGACAGCAGTGCACTGCGGGTAGCTATCTTACGGTTCCTGCCACGTCTTTGGATTCTAGGTTATGCTTCCAGTGCCTGATGGGACCAAAACAGTAGTGTTTCTGGGTACACTTCATCAATATCCCATAAAGCATTCATGTCCTCCCTCCATCCTCCTTGAAAGCAACAGCAAACAATCTTTTCATGCCCTTTTTCCCCTGGTTATCTGTGCAGATGCCATAGCAAGGTAAGCATGGGAGCGAGCATGGAACCCTTTCAGCAGAAAGTACAATGGCAGTCATATTAGCCATCTTGTAGCTTATGCTCCAGTATGTCCAGAGTGTGTCCAAGACTCACCAGAATGAGGAATAGTCTGAGGAGACCATGAACATACTCTTCCACCAAGCACTTGAGATAAGCGATTGGCAGATGCTAGCACCATTCGGTCTTCTTGACACAGTGGAATGCTGGTTCTGGTGCTATGAGACAAGCACAGACTAGTGGGATTGCAAGCTATGGGACGATCATTGGTGGCTGCAGAATTTTTGCATGCTTAAGACCGCTTTCATAGATGTTTGTGAATCCCTTGCCCTGAAGCACAGTAAGACCAGAATGAAATCTAGTCTGTTAGTTGAGAACTGAGTGACAATAGCCCTGTGGAAGCTTGCAATGCCAGACAGCTACCAATCAGCTGGGAATCAATTTTGAGTGGGGAAATCTACAGTGGAGGCTACTGTGATCCAACTAGACAAGGCGATCAATACCCTTTTGCTATGGCAGGTAGTGACTTTGGGAAACATGCCAGTTATAGTGGATAGCTTTGCCATGAAGGGGTTTGGGGTGATAGATGGAACACATCTCTCTGTCTTGGCACCTGACTCACTTGCCAAAGTGTACATAAACCAAGAGGGATACTCCTTGGTGTTGCAGGTGCTGGTAGATAATATAAGCTGTGTCACCATCATCAATAGGGGATGGCTGGGAAAGGTGCATGATGCATATATCTTTAGAAAATCCGGTCTTTTCAGAAAGCTGCAAGATGGAACTTTCTTCCCAGACAGGAAAATTAACATTGGATGTGTTGAAATGCCAATAGTGATCCTTGGAGACCCAGCCTACCCCTTTCTTCTGTGATTCATGAAGCTGTACCCAGGCAGCCTGAACCGCAGTAAGAAGCAGTTCAACTACAGGCTGAGCAAGTGCAGAATGGGGGTAGAATGTGCTTTTGGATGTTTAAAGGGAAGGCTTCAGACTATTGACTAAGTTAGACCTCAGTGAAAGCAACATTCACATTGTTGTGGCTGCCTGCTGTGTGCTCCATAACATCTGTGAAATTGATGGGGGGAGTTTTATGCCAGGGAGGATGGCTGAGGCACAATGCCTAGCCACTAATTTTAAGCAGCCACACACCGAGGAAATAAGTAGAGTGCATTGAGAGATGCTTTGAAAAACAGCTTTGTGAAGGGCCAGACAGCGATAAGACAGTCCTGTGTGTTGCTCTTAATGGGATATCCTCTGTATTAATAGTGCTTCCCCTTTGAGAGATGTCCCTCTGGGTGTGCCACTTAGGTCAAGGTATGTCCCAGCACCTTTGATTGGAGATTTTCTCAGTAGTAAACCCCCTCCCCCAGGCTGTGCGTGTATTCTTCCTGATGAGTTGTCAGTGTATAATTAGCACGCACACAATCTGGGCTCCTAATTTCCTTCTCTACCATCCCCGTCCAGAGATGAAATGCAGGAGTCTCACACTACCTCAGCAACATATTTCCTTAGCTTATACATTGTTACTTAGCTATTTAGTTTCAATTAACAGATTTTCTTCTTCCTGTTAAAAAAAAAAAATTCATTTCAATATGTCAGGCTCTCCTGGTTTCAAGAGGTGTTCCTCTTATAAAGATGCCAACCCTGTGTCTGATGGCCACTCTCAGTGTGTCCGCATTTGGGGGAGTCTCATGTTCCTCCAAAATGCACTTACTGTCAGAAATTAAAAGCACAGACTCCGAAGGACAGGGAGCTGCATCTGAAGCTGTTGCTGCTCCAGGACACCCTCTCACCTTCATCAGACTCCGGACTACACTCTTCAGAGCCATAACAAAAAAACTCAGACCAGGAAAAGACCTGCTTCCCATGCTTTCCCAGGCAGAGTGAAGAAGCACAGACTTTAATTTCTTCAATGCCAGCTGCTCTGAGGCTGAGCACTTTTGATTCTGCAGGCACCTCCCATACCAGCTGTGAGTTGGCAGCTGCTTCGCAAGGTGCCGCGGCAAAGGGCTTTTAGCTGCCTGCCTCTCAGAATGCACCCACGGTCTCTTCAGTGGCCCCGGTGCCAAGCCCAAGCTCACAGCAGCCTATTCAGACAGCAGTAGCGGCAGTTCCCTGCAGCCTTTGTTGCCAATGCTCCCTGCCTCTTCAGCACTGCAGCAACAAACAACTCTCACACAGAACCAACACTCTCGTTAGCTTCCATGGTTCTGATGCCCCCTCACCTCAGCATGGCACCGCAATCCCACTCCACACCAGAATCATAGAATCATACAACCATAGAACTGGAAGAGACCTCAGAAGGTCATCAAGTCCAGCCCCCTGCTCTAGGAAGGACCAGTCCCAACTAAATCAACCCAGCCAGGGCTTTGTCAAGCCGAGACTTAAACACCTCTAGGGATGGAGACTCCATTACTTCCCTAGGTAACTCATTCCAGTGCTTTACCACCCTCCTAGTGAAATAGTTTTTCCTAATATCCAACCTGGACCTCTCCCACCACAACTTGAGACCATTGCTCCTTGTTCTGCCATCTGTCACTACTGAGAACAGCCTTTCTCCATCCTCTTTGGAACCTCCCTTCAGGAAGTTGAAGGCTGCTATCAAATCCCCCCTCACTCTTCGCTTCTGCAGACTAAACAGACCCAAGTCTCTCAGCCTCTCATCATAAGTCATATGCTCCAGCCCCCTAATCATTTTGGTTGCCCTCCGCTGGACCCTGTCCAATGCATCCACATCCTTTTTGTAGTGGGGGGCCCAGAACTGGACACAATACTCCAGATGCGGCCTCACCAAAGCCGAATAAAGGGGAATGATGACATCTCTGGATCTGCTGGCAATGCTCCTCTTAATGCAACCTAATATGCCATTAGCCTTCTTGGCTACAAGGGCACACTGTTGACTCATATCCAGCTTCTCATCCACTGTAACCCCCAGGTCCTTTTCTGCAGAACTACTACTTAACCGGTTGGTCCCCAGCTTGTAACTATGCTTGGGATTCTTCCGTCCCAAGCGCAGGACTCTGCACTTGTCCTTGTTGAACCTCATCAGATTTCTTGTGGCCCAATCCTCCAATTTGTCTAAGTCACTCTGGACCCTATCTCTGCCCTTAAGTGTATCTACCTCTCCCCCTAGCTTAGTGTCATCCGTAAACTTGCTGAGGGTGCAATCCATCCCCTCATCCAGGTCATTAATAAAGACATTGAACAAAACTGGTCCTAGAACCAAACCTTGGGGCACTCCGCTAGAAACCGACCGCCATCCTGACATCGAGCCGCTGGGCCTGGCCTTCTAGCCATCTTTCTATCCATCTTACCATCCATTTATCCAATCCACATTCCCTTAACTTGCTGGCAAGAATATGGTGGGAGACCGTATCAAAAGCTTTGCTAAAGTCAAAGTATATAACATCCACTGACTTTCCCATGTCCACCGAGCCAGTTACCTCATCGTAGAAGCTGACCAGAACATGTTTTGCTCAGCACCAGTTTTTCAGTCCATCTGATATACATGGTCTGTCCTGGATGGGGATTTTTCACCAGAGCCACAAGCACAATACTGCCATTCCCCCGTGACTCCTCCCCACCCTTACGTCAGGAAGGAAGATAACTTGGAGAACAAAGATCTCTCTCCACTCTACTACCCACCTGAGTATGGGAACCCAAGCAAGCAAAATACACCTGCCACACAATGCCTGTGGTATGCCCACCTCTGGATGGCACCACCTATACCATTCCCTGACCACTGGCCATACTGGAAACTCCACAGAGCATGACATACTAACCAACCTGCTCCACAGAGGCAAGTTCACAAATCTCCCCCCACCAACTCCTCAAGAGGAAATGGACTCTAATACTGAACCTATACAGGACATAAAAACAGAAATTTTAGGGGACAAATCACCTATAGACAGACATGGGGGTAGCCTCTTCACTCCAACAAGCCAAACTGCCCATCACATCTACATTTATAGATGAACTCTCCCACTTTCAGGACCTCTTTAAGAGAGCAGTGGATGACCTCAATATTACTTTGGAGGAAGTTTCGGATAACCAACATGAGGTCATGGACATATTGGAAACCATTACCATCTCTAAAATAGCACTTCTCATTAGAGCAGCCATCCTGCAGCCTGTGCAAACGATATGGCAGAAACCTGCCTCCATCACACCCACAAGCAAGTGCAGGGACCAGAAATACTTCATTTCCTCTAAGGACACCAAAGTCTTCTTCATACGCCCTGCTCCCAACTTGCTAGTAGTGGAAGCAACTAATCAGAAAAACAAGCAACAGCAACAATTCAAGACCACCCCATCCAACAAAGATAATAAAAGAATGGAGGCGTTTTGGACATAAAGTATACTCCTCCACCTTGCAATTCAGGAAGGCCAGTTACATGGCGATATTAGCAAAATACGACCACAGAAACTATTTTATACAAACTTTTATTGATGATGGGTCTCAAGACAAGAAACAACAATTCAGGCACTGGTCTCTGAAGGTCAATTCATATCCTGCACTGCTCTCCAAGCTGCACTAAATGTTGTGGACACCACCAGGTCTATGTCCACAACGGGTCATTGTGTATCTTGACTCTCATCTTCCTCCTTCCCACGGGAAATCCACATTACAATAGAGGATCTGTCATTTGATGGTCACAAACTCTTCGCTGCCACACCTGTGAGGTCCTCCTCTCCATGGAGGACTCTCGAGCAATTCTGAAATGCTTGGACATATACACACTAATCTCAAAGATTTCCCCCACTCAACCTATTTGCAACAGCCATAAACAAAAATACCCAGAGTTATGTTCCAGAGCAGTCCTGGGGTGCCTTCTTGCTCCCATGGACCGACATGTTTCTTTATCCCTTTCCACCCACACCCATATTAAATAAGATAATACAGAGGATCAGAACAGACAATTCATAAGTCATCTTAATAGCACCGGTGTGGCCCAGGCAACCATGATATTCTTTCCTCACGGGAATGTCGACCAGTCCCACATCCCTTTCCCACTCCAGTGCAGTGGCCAGATTCTTCACCCAACATAGACTGTCCACCTTCAAGACTTGCTTCTCAGTGGTTCTCTTGTGAAGAGCTAGCATGCTCAGAACCCGTAAGTACAGTGCTCCTGCACAGCAGGACTCTATCTGTGTGCACTACTTACCTGCAAAAATGGAAGTGGTATGCAACCTGGTGCACATAAAAACATATCTCCCCAAACTCTGCTCCTCTTCATTCAATCCTTGATTATTTACTGGAACTTAAATCCATAGGCCACTCTACCAACTCCATCAAGGCCCATCTTGCTTCCATCACCACATTCCATCATACAGTGGATCGTAGGCATCCTTCGATCCCGAAGGATCATGGGTTTGCGCCCCTGTTGGACTGATTTGAGCAGCGTCTTCTGTGGCTGTGCAATCTAATCCAGGAATGGCAGTCCCTTCCGCACTGTGAGCAGCAGTAGGCAGATGTCGCTCTGGTATCACGGGCACGGATCTTCCTGAGAGCTCTCTTGTCTTCCACTTTTTTCACCAAGGTAGCTTCACTCCCTATTTCCAGGCATACTTGTCTAAGGCGAGCGAATGCCAGGTGTTCGCACTGATAGAGAGAGCGCTGAGGTCATGCTTGCACGTGTCCTTATAGTGCAATTTAGGTCGACCTTTCGGCATCTTTCCAGATGCCAGTTCGCCAAAGAGAAGGTCCTTCGGTATTCAGCCATCCAGCATACGTGAGACATGGCCAAACTAGTGCATACGCCTCTGTTTGAGAATGGTGAACATGGAGATGGTGCCCGCTCTCTCAAGCACTGCACTATTGGGGATCTTGTCCTGCTATGAGATACCAAGTATACACCTAAGGCAGCGCATATGGAATGTGTTGAGCCACTGCTCTTGTTTTGAGCACAAAGTCCATGTTTCACTGGCGTACAACAGTGTGCTCAAAACACAAGCTGTGTAGACCTGCACCTTGGTGTGTACAGTGAGCTGCTTATTGGCCCATACTCTCTTCGTCAGCCTGGAGAACATTGTCGTGGCTTTTCCAATGCGCTTGTTAATCTCGCTATCAAATGACAAGTTGTCCGAGATCGTAGAGCCTAGGAACACAAACTCATGGACGACTTCCAGTTCGTAATCTAACACACTGATAAATGACTCATTACCCATGCTTTGGCCCATCACCTGGGTCTTCTTTAAGCTGATTGTGAGGCCGAATTTCATACATGCGTCCGCAAAGCGAGTTATGAGTGACTGTAGTTCCTGCTGAGTGTGAGCAGCAATAGCTGCATCGTCAGCAAAAAGGAACTCCCTTAGACGCTTCGTAAGCACCCTGGTCTTTGCTCTAAGCCTCGACAGTTTGAAGAGGTTGCCGTCCATTCTCGCGCGGAGAAAGATGCCCTCTGTAGCAGTTCCAAAGGCATATTTGAGCAAAACTGCAAAGAGGATGCCGAACAGTGTTTGAGGCAGCACACACCCCTGCTTCACTCCGCTGAGAATCTCAAAGGGTTTGGATGTGGATCCGTCATATACGATGGTCCCCCTCATGCCATCATGAAAGGCCCTAATAATGTTGAGCAGAGTTGGAGGACAGCCGATCTTAGCCAGAATCGCGAACAGACCTTTTCTACTGACAAGGTAAAATGCTTTGGTCAGATCGATGAAAGCAATATACAAAGGTTTGTTCTGTTCCCTGCACTTTTCTTGTAGTTGCCTAACAGAGAAAACCATGTCTGTGGTGGACCGTTCAGCTCTGAACCCACACTGAGACTCAGGGTAGACTCTCTCTGCAAGAACATGGAGCCTCTTCAGGACAACACATACAAATAGCTTCCCCACGGTGCTGAGAAGGGAGATGCCGCGATAGTTGTTGCAATCGCTTTTGTCACCCTTGTTCTTGTAGACTGTAATGATGTTAGCATCCCTCATATCTTGCAGTACGCTGCCTTCTCTCCAGTATTGGCAGAGTATTCCATACAGCTCTGAGACTAGGGTACCGTTAGCGCATTTAAGGGTTTCCGAGAGAATACCATCTTTCCCTGGGACTTTTTCAGAAGAGAGTGCTTTTAGCACATCGCTAAGTGCTTCCATGGTGGGTTCAGCATCAAGTTCAGTCATGGTGGGCAGAGGTTCAGTGGCATTCAGGGCTCTCTCTGTAACTACGGTCTCTCTGGTGTACAGCTGTGAATAGTATTCCACCCAACGTTCCATCTGCTTGGTTCTGTTCTTCAAAACCTCGCCTGTGGCCGACTTAAGTGGGGCAGTATTCCTTTGTGATGGACCAATGACCTGCTTGATCCCATCGTACATTCCTCGCATGTGTCCACGGCCTGATGAATCTTGGAGCAGAGTTGGAGCCAGTAATCGTTGGCACACCGCCGAGCAACCTGCTGCACTTGACTCTGAACAAATGGGAGCGCCTGCAGGTTCTCCTCACTGGGAGAGGACCTGTATGCAGCCAGTGCCTGTCTCTTCTTCTCAATCATGGGCGTCAGCACTTCAGTGTGGTCTTCAAACCAATCAGCAGACTTGACTGTCTTCTTCCCAAAGATAGATATCGCAGTATCATAGATAGCGTCCTGTAGTTGTTCCCATCAGTTGTTTGCTGATATCAGTGTCATCTCGGCGGGGCAAGGCTTCTTCAAGTACTTGGACAAACTCGCATACTTTTGAAGGGTCACAAGTCTTACCAGTGTCAATGCGCGTTCTCCCTTCTTTTCTGGAGCGAAAAAATCTTGCGGCTGGATATACACCTTACTATACACGAGCAAGTGGTCATTATCACAGTCTGCGCTGTGGTAGCTGCATGTCACCCTGACACTACCTAAACAGCTGCTTTTGGTGAGGACAAGGTCAAGCTGGTGCCAATGTTTCGATCTTGGGTGTCGCCACGAAACTTTGTGCTGGGGTTTGACGTTGAAAAAGGTATTGGTTACGCAGAGATCATGTTGGGAGCAGAGTTCAGGGAGGCGCTGTCCGTTTTCATTCATCTTCCCTGTACCAAACTGTTCCAGACAGGATGGCTAGCTGTGATGGTCGCTGCCAACTCTGGCATTGAAGTCGCCAAGGATGAACAGCAGCTCATGGGAAGATACCTCACTGATGGCAATACTAAGTTCATCATAGAGCTTGTCCTTATCTTCCTGGTCAGAAGTTAAAGTAGGCACATAAACGCTGAAGATGCTGGCCATGCCCACTGATGTTTGAAGCTGGATTTTCAGCATTCTCTCAGTTCCCACATTTGGCGATATGACTGAGCCAATCTAGGTTGTTTCTAATTGCGAAGCCAACACCGTGTTCCCTGGTCTCTTCTGGAGAGCTAGTTATCAACTCCATACAGTGGATAATGCTACAGTATTTGCACATTCAGTCGCCAAAAGATTTATGAAGGACACCCAGGCACTATACCTCAATATCAGATCAACAGTGCAAGCCTGGGACCAACACACTCATGATGGACCATCTGAGCCTTTGGCCATGTGCTCTCTCTTATACTTCTCCATGAAAACAGTCTTCATAGTCTCAATCACTTCCTTCAGAACAGTGAGAGAACTCAGAGCTCTCATGGCAAACCTTCCATATATCATCTTCTTTCTAGATAGTCATGCTTTGCACACACCCTAGATTTCTACCCAAAGTACATTCTTCCATCTAAACAAACACATTGACTTGACTTAACATTCTTCCTGAAATCACACACCAACGATTTTCAGTTCACCATGCATACACTAGACATGTGAAGGGCAATATCATTTTATCTAAATAGAATTAAACCATTCCAAAGCACTTGAAAGCTCTTCCTCTCCACCGTACCACAATCTCTGGGAATCTCCATCTCCGAGCAGAGACTATCTACATGGATAGCTGACTACATACACCTTTGCTGCCAGCTCAAACAAGTCCAGCCTCCTGACTCCATCAGAGCACATGCTACACACTCTATCTCAGTGTTCACTGCCCTGCTATGCAATGTTTCCCTGGTTGACATATGCAAGGCAGCCACATGGTCATTGACACTCACATTTGCACAGCACTGTGCCTACTGCCAGAGACTGCAGCTGACACTAGAATGGGTAGAGCTGTATTGTTCTTCTGGCCTTATCTGAAGCCCCTATTGTCCTAAGAGACACTACTTACAGTGACCTGAGTGGAGCACCCACAGGGATATCTCTCAAAGGAGAAGAGGAGGTTTACTCATCTGTACAGTAACTGATGTTCTTCAAGATGAGTATCTCTGTGGGTACTCCACTATCCCTCCCCTCTTCAGATATGACACTCATCTGTTGTAGAAAAGGAACTGAGGAGCCTGGATCAGCTGTTTACATTCTGACAGGAGACGCATTGTGGAATGTAAAACTTAATCTTTTAACTTAAAGGAGGGTCTGTCCAAAGACAATATTGATGTGTTATGTACTAAGCCACAGTTATGCTTTTACACGCCCACTATGCAACAGGAACAGCTGGACTCGATTTGGGGGCAGGCATGGTAGGGGACAGGTTGGGATTTGTTCTTTGAAAGCATGTGCAACATCGTGCTACCAAATAGCAGCTCCCTTAGCTAGGCAAGCATATACATTTGCAAAGGGGGACCATTGTGATGGTGTGACTGGACAGGGCTTGGGACTCATGCAGTGACTGTGTGTTTGGTACCCCCCATTTGCCTGGAGCCTGCAGGAGAGAGTCTGGTGCGGTGACAGGGCAGAGGCTTACGTGGATACTGAGGAGCCTGTGAGTGGGAGGGGTAAGGGTCCAGGCATGGCATCAGGGCAGGGGCTCAAACAATGTTTTGCTGGGAATGAGCAAATGGAGGTGTCTTGCTTGTGGGATCAGTTACAGAGCTTCCCGTGCTTCATACAGGTTGCCATGCACAATACCAGTCTCCTCTGAGTCACACGAAGTGATAGGGAGCAGATGCTGACTGAATGTGGCCCGAAACCTGGATCTTATGCTGCAGTGGTGCCAGACCACTTACTGCTGGCTTGGCATGGAGAGGTGTCCTGCTGTGGAGGAGGGAGTAAAGCAGCCTCCCTAGAAAGGCCAGTGAGAAGGATGAAAGAGTTCCACTATGAGAGCTTTATGGGAGGTGTGCAGAGAAGATTCCCGCTCCATCTTCAGACATGTTAATAAGCTGTTCTGGGGAGCTCTTGCTGTGTAGGCAGAGTGGGCCCCCACAGATCACACCCAATTGCCATACCTCACCTGTAGCATGATTACAAAATGTGAATTCACCACAGAAGTGCCCTCCTCGCCATCAGTGCCTGGCAGCGTGATGTCCTGAGAGGAGGCGATTGTCTCTAAAGTTATAAAAAGGTCCTGGCTGTTGGTGAGATTGGATGCTCCACTCGCCTGCTGACTATTCACTTCCTCTTCCTCGCTGACTTCCACACTGCTGCCGGAGGCTACCTGAGGAGTGTCTTGGGAGAATCCACAGACTGGCTTGGGAAACTGGTCTGGTCCCCCCCAGGATCCCAGGCAGCTGCTCATAGAAACAGCATGTTTGCTGCGATGATCCAGACCATCTGTTTGCTTTTGTCTTCTGGTATGCCTGTCTGAATGCCTTTATTTTCTTGCAGAACTGCTGGACGTTCCTGGTATATCCTTTCTCTGCCATGCCCTGTGCGATCTTGTCACAGATAGGTGCATTTCTTTTGCTGCTTCATAGTTTTCCTGAACTAATTCCTCTCCCCACACAGTAATGAGGTCCAGGATCTCCTGTATGATCCATGCTGGAGCTCATTTCCAATCCTGGACATTCATGGTCAGGTGTACTGCTGAGGTGTGCTGCCTGCTCTGAGGTCTGGTCATACAGGAAATGAAATTCCAATTTTCCCAGGATCTTTTTTTTTTTTTTTTTTTTAACTAAAAATTGTGCACCTGGAGAGCAGCAGAGTTGAAAGTCCTGGTGGTTGCCACAGGGCACTGTGAGAAACCTCCTGGAGGCCAAGAATATCGACGTTCACAGCACTGCATCTGCACTATCCTAAATCAACCATGCAAGGTCAAATTTACCGTTACTCCCTGTGAAAAGCTGGAGTACTGAAATCAACTTTAATGGCCCTTACAGTCAATACGGTGGGCTTGGTGGTGTGGACTCATTCTTTAGAAAATTGATCTAATGCAGTTAAGTTCAACCTAACCTCCCAATATAGACCAGGCCTGAGACTGTGCTTTCAGTACACTTTATAAACCTTCCTGTCAGGTAGGGTGGTATTTCCCCCTATTTTAGTGAGACAACTGGAAAGGTTATTTATCTAAGTCTACAGCAAGGATTAGTGCTTAGGAGTTCAGAGTTTCCAAATCTGTGTTCAGACCATTGCCTCACTTATTAATTTGAATATCAATACTTGTTCAGCCATCATGACCAATGTTCACTTTATCACTAGTTGTCTTCATAGATTTTGGCAACAAAATAGTTCAAATCTCATCCTTAGAATTCCAGAGTTATAAAACCTTAAAGTCATGTTCACTTCTAATCTTTTTCCAACAAATCATATGCTGAGGTAGTGTCCCAAAAATAATTTTTTCCTTTGAAAAATGACTTCACTATGCTGTTCTAAAATCAGTATGGCCACAAGTTCCTCCATAAAAACGTGTGTAACTACTATCCATTCTTTCTTCCTTCATTAGGTAATCAGATTTTGATCCAGGAGTTTACTCTCATCCGCTGTTAGTTTTTGTTTTCTGTGCAGCTATAAGGAATTATTCTTTGTCACTTTAAATTGATGACAGAATTGCATCAGTGGAATCCAGTAGCAGAGACTAGCAGAGCCTCCTTTATATCATTTGTTTTACAGGAATTTCAGTAAGATCTAGCAAGCAACTTAAAATCCTTTATTCTGTATTCAAGATACCTTAGAAGTTACATATTCTTAATTCTGTCTCTATAATCAGGCTTTGCATTTAAAATCTTACTAATACAACATCTTTTATGAGCACTAGAAATTCATTTTACTACTTATCTTCTCTCACATATAAGAGCTGTATTATTAAAAAGTTACACAGCACTTCAGACAAACAGGAAAGTTATTTAATATGCATGTTTCAATTGCCAAAGAGTAGATACTAAGACAATAGATTAAATAATTACAAATGCCAGTTCTTCAGAATTGTGGAACACCCTCAAAGCCTCTCTGAATGAAAGGCCTCAATTTTCATATAACTTATTACACTCCTATACAAAATATTTTTAAGAAATTGCATAGAAATCTCACAATGTTAAAAGTAATGAACTTGTAAAACAAAATAGTAAAATACAGCTTATTGGGCTGAACTGATAGTGAAACTAGCAATATTGAAAAGCATTTATTTTGTTAAAAAGATTATACTGAAATGCACTATGATGGTCTTTTGTTTGCAATTCTAGCGTTCAACTAGAAACAGATTTGAAGATAGAAAAAGAATGGAGACAAGCTTTAGAAGATGATCTGCAAAAGGAAAAAGAAACGTTATGTCATCTGAGAGTAGAGACCCAACAAATCATTTGTCTTAAAAAAGTAAATTTCTGGAGGAAATCTTTTCAAATTTACTTTATCAGTAACTTAAAAATGAACTTGCCAGGTTTTTGAAATATACATTTTCACTGTCCCAGATCAGTGGCATAGCTAGGACAGAAAAGTGGGTGGGCTCAGTTTTCAGGTGGATGGGCATGATGGCGGGGGCGGGGAGTAGGCTGTCAGGGCCCTGAGGGTGGGGGAAGAAGGATCATGTGTGCAGGAGGGATCCAGTGCTCTGGGGGGATGGGACAACAAGAGTATGGAGTGTAGGAAAGATCTGGAGCCCTGGGGAGCGGGGCAAGAAGAGGAGGAAGCACAGAACAGATTCGGGGCCTTGACAAGAGGGGACAGGAGGAATGGGGGACCTGCTTCCCCTCCCCCTCTTTTACTGTTCAGCAGTCAGCCCTGCCACATCACAATCCTGCTGGCACTGTATGCTGTTGCACCTGTTTCTGGACCCAGCGCTAGCCCCACCCAGACCTCCTTCCGTCAGGCGTCCCCCTCTGGTGAGGCTGTCAGAGGGGCCAGAGACCATGGCAGCCACGTGTAGTGCTGGCAGGAGAGCAGTGCATATAGGCTTTGGATTCTGGCCCCAGTTCGGATAGACCTTGATGCTAAGTGGGTGGCTATACATAGCTATACCCCCATCCCAGAGCTGAAATCCTTAACAGAATAGATGCTTAGGCTTAAAAATACAAATAAATAGGGTTTTTTGTTGTTGTTGAAAATCAGTCCCTTTCTCACCCTCTAGACTTAGGTTCAGGATTTTGAGTTTTCCTAGGATAATGCAGATTTCACTATTCCTTTTCTGAATCAGACTGAAGGATGTTTCACTGTAATCTTGTAATGGGCCAATGAGTGTTAATGTTCTAATCCACCAAGCCCTGTGTATCTGGCTACTTAAAAATCTCATGTCACCAATTTCTGTTGTATCTTTACACCTTTAAAAGATTTACCTGGTGTTGCTTGGTTCCTTAAATAAGTTTTGTTTTTCTTCATTTAAATAATTGTTCTGGGATGTGGCTGGGGAGGAGGGGTTTGGTGTGCAGACAACCCCAGCCCTCTAGCCACAGCAACTTGGCTGCTTTAGCTGCAGTGGGCACAGCCAAGGGAGGTGTGCGTGTTCCCATGCTGTCATCCTGCAGGAAAACTTTTTTTTATATATATAGAGAGAGAGTTGAATTCCAGGCACATCCCATTGACATGGCACAACCAAACCCTGACCTTGCTTTAAATTACAATAAGAGGAAGCTGCATGCCACATTTGGTGGTCCTAGCTCTTAGTATTTAAGAGGAGTTCTTGAACAAATAGATTCCCAGACAGACAGGAGCACATTTCTAAAATATATAGTAAGATCGTGGACAGGGTTGCCTGTGATAGCAGGGGACTAGATTTAATTACTTGAGTCCCTTCCAATTGTATGCCCTTCTCAAATAGTTGCATAATCTGGGTACTAATAGAGAGGCAATGGCATATCTAGAAGAGGAAAGGAAAGCCTAGATACTATGATGACAGATACAGTATTTCCTTTTCAGGATGTGTGTTCTCACTCCTTTCCTTCAGTGCCTGTGAGGAGCATAAATCAAGAGGAAGACAGAGATATGACACATAACACCAAAGAAGACTAGAGGAACGTAAGCTAACAAAAAGAGCATAGAATCACAGATCAACTTCTCCTCTAGACATTATGATACTGACAGAGAGAGAGAGAGATGACACAATCAGACAAGGTTTAACAATACACAATTTTTATCTTAGATCTGCCTCTAGAACAAAGTGGTGACTTAAATTAGGTGAAATTGGTGTAACTTCAAGACTTTCATATTTTTTATATCTTCTTCCATCTTACCTGGGTTTTCTTTGGTTTCTTGACTGCCTAATACAATTTAAAGATTTTCCACCCTTTTTATTTCACTGTTATCTACAATAACTGGTTCCTCAAGATGAGAAATATCAATTCCTGATATCTGGCATGGGGCAATAGGTACCTGACACTGGGCACTCAAGTCCAAGACATAGGTCAGAAAACTGCTGAAGTACTAACTGCAGTCAGCAAGGAATCTGGGAAAAGGCTGATACTATGCCTGTCGTGCACAGGCACTTTTGGTCAGGCCCCAAGCTGCTGCGGTGAGAGAGAGCTGGGATTGTCCTCTTTCTCCAGGACAGCCTGCATACTGAAGTCCTCAGTCCCAACCCCACCCCAGATTTAAATGAAGAAAAACAAAATTTATTTAAGGACCCAAGCAATACCAAGTACATGTTCTAGTCCCTATTATCAAACTCTGTCTTTAAACTGTTTTATTATCTTTAAGTGTCTTTAAATATTTTCAAGTGATTTTGAAATATGTACTATTTACTCACTGCATATATACTATTGGATATAATATTTAATGTCAGACTTAATCTCTAGATAGGCTTTTTGCTGATGTCAGCAGGTTTATATGCAGCCTCATGCCTTCACATTCAATGTTCTCTTTCCTGCTGAGACAGCGCATTGAATGCTCATTTATATAGCTATTCTTGTCCATTCATATGCTAGTCTTTGCATCACAGGGCTTTGTTGTTATAGTCAAAATATAGGATCACCAGTTTTTTAAAGACCTGACAATGAAAAGAGAGAGAAATATTTTCTAAAACATTTTAGCTTTAGAACATTTTTCAAAATCTATAGTAAAGAAGCCCACTGAAATTGTTTTGTTTCAAATTACTATTGTCATGGATCTACAAAAAAAGAATTATTCTGTGGAGATGGTATTAGTCAGTCATCACTTCTTAGCTGTCCTGAAACCAGAAAATCATAGCAGTTAGTTTTTAAAGTACAGGTTGAACCTCTCTAGTCTGGCACACTGGGGATCTGATGAGTGTCGAACCAGGGAATTTGCTGGATCACAGGAGGTCAGTATTATCTAGCAGCATTACCTAAGCTTCCACTGTTTACTGGCCACTAAGAAGACATTTAGGGATAAATTAAAGCTAAATGAAAGTACTGAACACTGGGAGCCAGGGCTGTAAACAAACTTTATGGGACTGCAGGTAACTTGGCCACACCCATGATAAGTGGACGTCTGGCTAACTAAAATGCTGGACCACAAATGTTGATGGACTAGAGAGAGCCAGACTCGAGAAGTTCAACCTGGAATAGGGAGTAAGTGTTCCTTTAGAAAATTGGCATCTGACATCACTGAATTGTAGAACCAGATGAAGTACCATCAGGATAAAGTAGAAGGAAAAACTTGAACTCATTACTTATGAGAAAAGGACTCCCTAACTCATATAGTCCAAATAATGTGTTTTCCTGAAACAGTTAAGATCACAGCCACCTAAAGTCAGGCAAAAAAACCCTCCAGCTATTTGTGGTGTTTGTCATCATCTCAGTTATTACAAGGAAACTGAGAAGGTGAAAATGCCAGACAGATAGAAGAAAGTGAATGTCCTCTGAATTGTGCTTTTTGGTACATGAATATGTCTTTTTCAGGAGTAGGGTTTGAAAGCCAACCATTTGTCTGTCAATCTTATAAGAACTGCAAGGCTCTGGGGTGAAGTAAACATAACATTTAAATACAAAACAAATGTAGATAAAATAGAACATTTTGCTGCTTTCTAGATATATGTAACATGTTACATCTTTCCACCTGCTAGCCCCATTTCTCTCCCACACAATATTTTTAGTGACGAAGAGGCAAATGAATTGTGTCCAAGGAAGGATGCTGTGGCAGTGACATATTGGGGGTGGCATAGGCTATGTAAGCCCCATTGCCTCATGCTTCTGTAGATGATCTGCCAGAGGTGGATTTCTTAAGAGAATATGAAGCAAGGGATGTTATCCACATATATATTCTTTCCATTTTTTTGGTCTCTCTCGCGCCCACCTTTCCTTTTAGGGAAATGGTACAAGAATGAGGGTTTCCTTTTATATTTCTTAGTGCCTGATCCAAAGCCCATCAAAATCAGTAGCAGTTTTTCCATGACTTCACTGGGGTTTGATTCGGGGACTTACAACAGAAAAGTTTGAATAGGACAAGAGGAAGCAGAAGCCACACATTACTTGCTATGGAACGTGGGCAGATCTTCTGGTAATAATTATGTGGACATCTCTTTCCCTCTCCACCATCATATCACTTTATTTATGAGTTGCTATTTATGCTTTTGAGATTTCCAAAATACTATTGCCTTTTCCATTAATCTTCTGATTTGACATACAGTACTGGATAATACATAAAATTATGACATTTTAAAAGTAACTTTCTAAGTAATAAGTGTTGTGTGCAGTGTTGTTTCTTCTTACTTTAACCTCCCTCATGCCTTTTTTTTAAGGAATTCCTTAAACTACAGGACAAAAATGGGCAATTGAAAAAGATATGTCATGACCAAGAAGAAGCTCTCCAAGAACTGGCCTGCAAACTTAGCGAGTAACTTATTTTTCTTGATGATTTTTCCAATGTAAAATTCAATATAAGGCTACTGAAAATAATTGTGCATCTACCCTGTAAAATGAGGAAATTAGGGAGGATTATTGACTTCAAATGAAATTTATTCAGTTTAGTGAGAGGAAATTATCTGACAAATTTTCAGAAAAGAAAGCTGTGTTCAAATGGCCGGGGTGTCTTTGCATTCTGAACAGATTTAACTTCACGTTTAGATGGTGGGCATTGTCTAGCAAAAATATAATGGACTTAATTATGTCCAGCTAAAAAAAACCAGTTCCAATTAAAAATGCTTTGGGAAATCTAAGAGATTCCTCAAACTTGCCTAATAAAAGATCTTCCTGTCTCTCAATAAATGTACTTAAGACATTGTTGGACAAAGTGTGAGCATTTGTGTTAACTCCGTTTCACTAATGACTAATTCTATTAGGAACCAACAACAGTGGTTCCACAACAGGAAGGTTCGTTATTATTTGTGACAATAGCCCACATGGATCCTATTTTCTACTCTTGGGAGATGTAGGCTGCTGGCATATGAGCTCAGAAGCTTTTAACAAGTAGCAATCATTACATGCATGCATGTTCAGCCACTCTACATATGCTAGGATTCCTGAGTATAAAATGGGATGCAACTCCAAACACCATTAATTTAGTCAGACTATTTGTCAGCAGTGCACTTTGAACACGGTTCAGCATCCTTTAACACTTTTCTCCGCACTTTTGTGGATTTTTGTCTCCTTTTTAAGGATACTTTTCTCTTGTAAACAGTTACACCATGACTAATACTGCCATGTTTTACATCCTGTGTCAAAGAGTGTAGTATCACATAGCTTACAGCCCTGGCTATGCTGTTTTGTTTTGCATGGGCGTAGTTGAATCCATGTATATGCTGTGCTATGGAATGACATTTAACACAGTAAGTTCCAAACCCCATTTTGCATCATTACAGTGGGTCAGGATTTAAGGATTTGCACCTAGATTTAGTTATATTGGCAGAAATTTCCCAAGTCTAGACAAGCCCTAGACATATACCACCATTCATAGAATTGGAAACTTTGGAGAAGATATCATGTATTCATTTGTATTTGTACAGCACTGAGCATATTGGGTTCCTGAATTTGATTGGGGTCTCAGAGTGCTACTGTTAAAATAAACATTTTAACAATATAGTAACCAGAAGTTCATCATAATTTGCCCTTTCTTTTTAGAAGAATGGTAACTTCTAAAGTATTTAACCATATGTGGTAATGAAATACTCTGAATCAGTGTTTTCCCCAGGAATTAAAATGGGGGGGGGGTGAGTGTTTGAATTACGGGGGGGAGGGCGGGTGAGTGAGTGTCAGGGCCGATGAGGGGTGAGACCGTGAGAGTGAAGGTGGGCTGTATGGCACCATAGTAAAAACTGAAAAATGTTTCATGACCATTTTATTAGATTTAACTCATGTTTTAAAACACACAAATTAAAGTTGCATACTCAAGCCTTCTATGAAGCACTACGTCTACATCCTTTTTGGTTTCTTGTTATAATTTTTGCACAACTCTGTTAATGAAATTCTCGAATGCAATGCGTTCATCTTCGATGGCTTCTCGTGTGTCTTCAATTCCTCCAATTGATATGCTCATTAGGTCAGTCACATGATCAAGCAGAAGGTGACTTTTTTCAGAACACAAAATTCTATTCAATGATGAAAAAGAACGCTCAGCTGTTGTGACTGGGAGTAGCAAGAGATGAATTCCTACTTCCTTCATCCCAGGAAACATAGTACAAAGATCTGATCGGGCCACTAGTGATGATAAAAAAAGAAGTTGAAGTCAAATCTTCATTTGTCGTATGATATTCCACTCTATGTTCAAATTCTCTGTTCTGTCCTGAGCACATGGCTGCCCCATTGCACCTCACTCCACTCAGCCTTTGGTGTTTTATAGGACAGGCATCTGTAAAAACTACGTAGAGGTTGAATAGAATCTAGAAATCGCTGTTGTAGACTTTTAAGAATCAAGTCTGTGTACTTTTTCAGTTGTCTTAACAAACACTTGTCCTCTTCACTTAAGGATTCAATATAAATGCCTTCATTAGTCAACTTCTGGACTGAAATCTTTGCTTCTTCCAGTACTTTTTCAATAGATAGCTCTCTGATTGATCCAAATGTAACTTCTATTGCTGAACAAAGATCTACTACTGTTGTAGCAGATGTCCGGATGACATTGTTTAATGACCCAAGCTGTTTCAACAGTAGATTTATGAGAGAGAGAATGGCAATAGTCTTCTCTGAACATAGTAGCAAAAGTAATCCACCAGCCTCACTACTTAGATCCATCCCATTTTGGTAGATACTTTCCAAAGCCAGTAATAACGGCTGGAGTAATTTTAAGACAACAGCCAAGGATCACTCATGAGAAAGCCAGCGGGTTTTCCCAGGTTGGACTAATTTGAACTTCAATCTCAGTGCATCTTCTATATTTTCCAAGATAGTCAATCTTTTTGGACTCTTCCTGAAAAAAGAATACGATGAAGACATTAAATTTATAGCTTTTTAAATATCTTTTGAAGATTCTGCAGCTCGTACTAGTGCTAGTTGGAGTAGATGGCCTCTGCAGTGTGTATAGGAGAGATTAGGGTTACATTTTTCTCTGAGCAAAGCTTGTACTCCACCATGTCTTCCAGAGAAGTTTGCAGCTCCATCAAATGCACAAGCAGCCATCTGTTTGGGGTCCAATTGACAAGCATTTAACTCTTCTAAGATGTGGGTTGTCACAGATGCAGCTGCTGTGTTTTCTATAACTTGAACATCTAGAAATGCCTCTACTGAACTACCACTGACATCAAGATAACATACACAATGACTTAATACTTGACTCCCATTTGTATCAGTGCATTCATCAGCCATGTGTGCAAATTTTTTGAATATGGTGAGAGAGTTCTTCACTTTTTCAGCTGTTGAGACTTTCACTGTTACACCGCATGCTTCTAGCCAGTCAGCTGAGTTTCCTGCAGAAAGATAGTGAGCATTTGCTGGTCTTGTTTGGAACCAGTGTTCAACTTCAGGATGAAGAAGTGGCAATGCACATAACATTGGCCTCCAGTTTGTAGTGTGTGGTATCTCTTGCTTAAATAGAAAGTATGATGCCACAGCCATGCTTGTTCACATGAACTGTGATGTGTCTCCAGTAACAGCCTCATTAAGTACTTCTAAAATTGGCTTTGAAAGTGGGCTTATAAGGCTTTCTGCATGTTGATGCAGTCCAAAGGCCTGGTGATTTGCTGCCTTTTTACATAGTTTGTCAGCATTGGTTTTCCTGATCGGTTTGACAGACCATGCTCCTCCACTTTTACCGGTTATAGCATTGGAAAGCTTTCCTTCTTCATAAGCTTTTTTGCAAGAGGTACACCAGTAACCATCTTTTGTAACTTCCATAAATGGGAACACTTTGATCGACAAACATCATTAACTTCCTTTAGGTTTTGGAAACACTGTTTCTTTAGTAGGTAGCTGTATTTGTGCTTCGGGCTGGTCGGATGTAGATATACCACTTGACCCTTTAGATGACATGTTGATATACTCTTGGTTCTTGATGTGTGCTTCGCCTTGGTTAGTTTTTGAGGCCTTTGAGTGGAAAAATTGTTGTATTGGTTTTTGTCTTTTCATTTTCACTTTGACTTGCAACGTATAAAAAAGATATGAATAAATTAAATGTTTTGTTAGGATAATGCAAATTTAACATAAGGATAATGCAAAATACACCAAAATACATAACAGAAAATATCATATTGTCTCTATATAAGTACATGGTACATGCACACTTTGAATACTGTGTGCAGATCTGGTCACCCCATCCCAAAAAAGATATACTGGAATTGGAAAAGGTACAGAGATGGGCAACGAAAAAGATTAGGGTGTGAAGAAAGTGAATAAGGAAATGTTATTTAATCCTTCACATAACACAAGAACTAGTAGTCACCCAATTAAATTAATAGGCAGCAGGTTTTAAAAAAACAAAAAGAAGTACTTCTTCACACAATATAAAGTCAACCTGTGGAACTCTTTGCCAGGGGATGCTGTGAAGACCAAAACTATAACAGGATTAAAAAAAGAACCTGATAAATTCCTGGAGAATAGGTCCACAAGTGGCTGCTAGCCAGGATGGGGAGGGATGCAGTACCATGCTCTGAGTGTGCCTAGCCTGTTGCCAGAAGCTGGGAATGGGCAACAGGGGATGGATCACTTGATTACTTGTTCTGTTCATTCCCTCTGAAGCACATGGCCTTGACCACTGTGAGAAGACAGGATTCCGGGCTATATGGACCACTGGTCTGACCCAGTATGACCATTCTTATGAAAAAATTAATTATAATAATAAAAATGTTTAGTAAGGAAACTCCCCAACATAATGACCTCTCAAGATAGAAACGATGTGAGATGATAACCTTGGCAAATAATGCATTTTAATGCTTGGCCTACTAGGAAACACATTTATATAAGTTTTCAGTCCCAGTCACAAATCTAGCATTCTGGAGCAAAGTCACTAAAATATAGTCAAACAAACAAATGTTTATTTAACGTGCCCCTCATTTTCCCCTCCACCTCACCCCACTCAGCGGTGTTGTCCTTGGTCAATGGAGACTCAGAGTTCAGAGGTGCTTTCACATGAGTACACCTCACAGGTGGGGGGCAAGAAGGCACCTTGCTTGTTCCTTCAGCTGCTCACTGTTTGCTCTGGCCACTGTTGTTCATTGTGCCACCGTTCACTTCATCGCTCTGTTGCCAATGGCCCTGCGCTGTCACCTTCTACTGCCACCTGACACTGACCTCTGCAGGTTGGTCTCTTGAGGTTCTGCCCAGCTCTCAGTGATTTCAGCTGAGCTCTCAGTGGGGGAACCTCACTGCTAGTGCACTCTGGGCTGTCTCTTACACAAAACCACTGTACCCACAGGAGCACTTAGACCTGATTATCAGTGATTTCAGCTGTAGTGGTCACTTAACAAAACAAAAGACTATATATCGAGCCTAATCAGCTCTGTCTTTAAACAGCGGAGAGGGGTAGGTCACATAGTACATAAGAATGGTCATACTGGGTCAGACCAAAGGTCCATCTAGCCCAGTAGCCTGTCTGCCGACAGTGGCCAGCACCAGGTGCCCGAGAGAGGGTGGACCGAAGACAATGATCAAGTGATTTGTCTCCTGCCATCCTTCTCCAGCCTCTGACAAACAAATGGTGTCCCTGGCCTTTCTATCCCCTGGCTAATAGCCTTTTATGGACCTAACCTCCATGAAATTATCTAGCTTCTCTTTAAACTCTATTATAGTCCTAGCCTTCACAGCCTCCTCTGGCAAGGAGTTCCACAGGTTGACTACACGCTGTGTGAAGAAGAACTTTCTTTTATTAGTTTTAAACCTGCTACCCATTAATTTCATTTGGTGTCCTCTAGTTCTTCTATTATGGGAACTAATAAATAACCTTTATTTATTCACCCTCTCCACACCACTCATGATTTTATATACCTCTATCATATCCCCCCTCAGTCTCCTCTTTTCTAATCTGAAAAGTCCCAGTCGCTTTAACCTCTCTTCATATGGGACCCGTTCCAAACCCCTAATCATTGTAGTTGCCCTTTTCTGAACCCTCTCCAAGGCCAAAATACCTTTTTTGAGGTGAGGAGACCACATCTGTACACAGTATTCAAGATGTGGGCGTACCATAGTTTTATACAGGGGCAGTAAGATATTCTGTGTCTTATTTTCGATCCCTTTCTTAATAATTCCTAGCATCCTATTTGCCTTTTTGACCGCCGCTGCACACTGTGTGGATGTTTTCAGAGAACTGTCCACGATAACTCCAAGATCTCTTTCCAGATTTGTCATAGCCAAATTAGCCCCCATCATACTGTACGTGTATTTGGGGTTATTTTTCCCGATGTGAATTACTTTACACTTATCCACATTAAATTTCATTTGCCATTTTGTTGCCCAATCACTGAGTTTGGTGAGATCTTCTTGGAGTCCCTCACAGTCTGCTTCTGTCTTGACTATCCTAAACAGTTTGGTACTTTTGACTCAGACAGACCATCCAGCAAAACACCTGTTCCCACCCTTTCTCTTGATGCCCTCAATCAGTACAGGTTAAGTACAGTTCTGCTGCCCTTTACTCATACAATATGAACAACAATATTTCATTCTCTCTCCCCTTCTCCACCCCCCCCCCCCGCATTCAAGTGGTTTGTAACCCAACCCCAGCCAAAATCTATCACTTGAGCAACACAGCTGTTTGTTGGATACCTGGGTAGATTAGGTGTGAATATAAATACAATCTGGTCCTGAAGCCTTTCCCTTCAGCCCCCAGCTCATCACTAGCTGTCAGGGAGAGCTCATTCTGACTTTGCTTACAAATCATAATTTGAAATTATTAGGTTGGCCAACATCACCAAAATGAATGCACTGACATTGTCATAAAAAACAACGGCTGTATAAGGAAGCTAGTCCATGTTCATACTTTTCTAATCTATTATACTTTTTAAGATACACATATAGAATCATAGAATAATAGGACTGGAAGGGACTGTATATGCTTTTAAAGTGTGTGTTAACGTTTCAATTTCAATTCAGATTTCCAAACAATCACTAAATTGGCATGTAACTAGTTCACAAAACTGGGGAGGGGTGTGGGGGAAATTCAGGAGTGGTATACATGGGGGGGGGGGGGGGTAGGGAAATCCCAGCTCTGAATAAATGTCTAAACTGTGTATAATCTGTGTTTAGATCAAAGCTTAAAATAGAAGACATAAAAGAAGCAAACAAAGCATTACAGGTTAGTAAGATTTGGAGGGGAAAGGAGGGAGGCTTTTTAAAAAATATATTTTCTTGAACAATTTTAAACACATGAGATTTATTTCCCCAAAGTTAAGTATTTAGGATAGATTTTCATTTAGATGGTTTTGTGTTTCAGAGTGATATAAATAGGTATGTTCTGAAGCAATTAATGGCACAGTTTAACTGCTTTTGGCCTACTTTAACTTTGTTTAACAGGTTGCTACGGGATCTTGATTCTTGTTTAAAATTTCTGTCTAAACACCTTAATCTTTTAGCTTAAAAGTATGACAAAATAATATGTCCTTGGTGAAGTTAAATTCTAGCAGAGGTTATTTAGTCATAAGGAACTGAATTACTGCTGAATATAAATTACTGTATGATAGTCTGTGATCAATAAGGATTTCATCATAGTAGAATTCACATATATTTTATAAAATAGCCAGGTGAAACCTCCTTGGAACGCTTTAGTTTCTGGATGTCTGGTGCTATCCTGAATGCTTATGTATCTCTTTGTGGCAGAGACCATCTTCTTGTTACTTGTTTTTACAGTGGCTACCCAAGTGGGGCCTATGGGGTTCCTAAGTCCTACTACAGTTCAAATAATTAATGATAAAATTATTTTCATGTAATTATTATTTGAAAGAATGTCTTGTGTACACTCATCTATACCTAAAGCATAGTTTTGATTTACTTATTGTTTGTTTCGCCAAACAGAATTTAACAATTCACAATGGTGCTATCTGTTTTCTCAATCTGAAGCATTAGATTGTTTCCATATGAGAGGCATAATGGTTCAGTGAACGGGGCACTGAATTTAGACTTATGTTCTGTTCCCAGCTCTGTTACTGATTGTGAGACATTAGGTGAATCACTCTGTCCCCATTTCTTCTTTGAGTAGTGTCCCTGCAGGAGCTCCACTGTAGGCATGCATGTGTCCCTGCACCTTCGATTACAGATTTTTTGGTAGCAATGCCTATTCAACCTGTGTATTCCCCTAATACATCTAGGGTTGCCAGATACACAAAAAATACCGAACATGGTGGGGAAAAAAATTGGTTGAGCAAAAAAACCCAAACAAACAAAAAAGAGGGAACAAAGTTGTTGAGCACTCCCCCCCACAAAAAAAGGGGGGGGGATATGAGAAGGGAGGCCACAAAGTTGTTGAGCAAACTATGAGAAGTTTAATTATTTTATTGACCGTTTACCATAGGAACATTTTGTGCCATAATAAAGGAGGGTGAGGATTTTGTAAAAGTTCCCACTGAAGGCTTCACTAAGGGTACATCTAAACTACATCCCTTTTTTGATAGAGGGATGTAAGTTAGACGTATCAAAATTGTAAATGAAGCTGGGATTTGAATTTCCTGCACTTCATTTACATGATGGCGGCCGCAGCTTTTTTCGAAAAACCGCTTTTTGAAAAAAGCTCGCGGTCAAGATGGGGATTGTTGGATAGAAATTCCCTGTTTTGAAAGATCATGTAAACCTGCTGTAAAAATGAGGTTTACTGTATCTTTCAAAACGGGGCATTTCTGTACAACGATCCCCGTCTTGACCATAGGTTTTTTTTTTGAAAAGCAGCTTTCTCCATCCTTTCTGGAACCTCCCTTCAGATAGTTGAAGGCTGCTATCAAATCCCCCCTCACTCTTCTCTTCTGTGAACTAAATAAGCCCAGATTCCTCAGCCTCTCCTTGTAAGTCATGTACTCCAGTCCCCTAATACTTTTTGTTGCCCTCTGCTGGATTTTCTCCAATGCATCCACATCCTTGTAATGCGGAGGGAGACCCAGAATTGGATGCAGTACTCCAGAGGTGGCCTCACCAGTGCTGAATAACGGGGAATAATCAGTTCCCTAGATCTGCTGGCAACTCTACTAATGCACTCTAATATGCCATTAGCCTTTTTATCTCCAAGGTACACACTATTGACTTATATCCAGATTCTCATCCACTGTAATCTCCAGGTCTTTTTTTACTGAACTGCTGCTTAGCCAGTTGGTCCCCAGCCTGTAGCAGTGCTTGGGATTCTTCTGTCTCAAGTGTGGGACTCTGCACTTGTCCTTGTTGAACCTCATCAGATTTCTTTTGGCCCAATCCTCCAAATTATCTCATAGACTCATGGACTTTAAGGTCAGAAGGGACCATTATGATCATCTAGTCTGACCCCCTGCACAGTGCAGGCCACAAAATCTCACCCACCCCTCCTAGAATAATCCTCTCACCTATGTCTCAGATATTGAAGCCTTCAAATACTTTGAAGACCCCAAGATGCAGAGAATCCTCTAGCTGTGATCTGTACCCCATGCTACAGAGGAAGGCGAAAAACCTCCAGGGCCTCTGCCAATCTACCCTGGAGGAAAATTCCTTCCCGACCCCAAATATGGCGATCAGCTAAACCCTGAGCATGTGGGCAAGACTCATCAGCCAGACACCCAGAAAGTTCTCTGTAGTAACTCCTATCATCCCTCCATTGACCTATTTCCCACTGATAATGAATGGTCAATTAGTTACCAAGATCCTGTTATCTCATCAAACCATCCCCTTCATAAACCCATCTAGTTTAATCTTGAAACCAGATAGATCTTTTGCCCCCACTACTTCCCTTGGAAGGCCGTTCCAGAACTTCAGTCCTCTAATGGTTAGAAACCTTCGTCTAATCTCAAGTCTAAACTTCCTACTAGCCAGTTTATATCCATTTGTTCTTGTGTCCACATTGGTATTAAACTTAAATAATTCCTCTCCCTCCCTGGTATTTATCCCTCTAATATATTTAAACAGTGCAATCATGTCCCCCCTCAGCCTTCTTTTGGTTAAAGTAAACAAGCCAAGCTCCTTGAGTCTCCTTTCATAAGACAGGTTTTCCATTCCTCGGATCATCCTAGTGGCCCTTCTTTGTACCTGATCCTGTACCTTTGTACCTGTCTTGGTCACTCTGGACCCTGTCCGTACCCTCCAGCATATCTACCTCTCCCCCTACCTGTGTGTCATTTGTTAATTTGCTGAGCCACTTCTTCAGATGATCAGATTGAGTGTGGGATGAGTACACCCGAAATAAATAGGAGAGGGGGAGGGGAGGGAAGAAAAAGGGAGGTAGGTAGGAGATAGAGCATCAGTACGTATCTGAAGATTGGATAGTTAAACCGAAGCAGATAAAAATCAGTCAATAGACTCCCGTGTGAAGAAGGATACAACACAGAGAGCTGTTTGCACCTTTAATGGTTGTTAAATTGGTAGTGTCCTAACCAACTTTCATCACGGTTGAGTCCATTAGCATGCGAATTGAATTTGCGGATTAACTCTAATTCCAATGCTTCCCTGTGGATCTGGCTTGGGTGTACACATCCCAAACTCATAACTCTGGTCATCTAAAGAAGTGGGCTGTGCCCATGAAAGCTCATGATACCATCTACATGTTTTGTTAGTCTATCAAGTGCTACCAGACCATTTGTTTTTTTTCCTGTAACAGACTAACCCAGCTGCCCCCTGAAGCTTACTTTCATGTAGTAATTCATCCTTTCCATAAAAGATTTCTTCAGTTCATTTTCAGTCACAATTGTTACTAATACCATCTGCTACCCTTTGGTCTGTCTTGAGTCCCTAAGGAATTCTGATGAATGATGGCAGTTGTAGCTGCCTACCTCTGTTTTTTAGGAATAACTGCCATTCTCTACCTCAACAACTGTCTCCTCAAAGGTTGCTCGTATTTGTAGTTACAGTCAGCAGTGCAAACAACTCCAATGTTCCTGAAGTCTAGACCTACAGATAAATGTGGAGAAACTTATTTTCACTCTCTCAGTGATTTCTCTTCATAAGAGTACATCCAGATTTCATAATGGGCAGATCTTATCTCCCTCTCACTTGCTTTCTTGCCCAAAGGAACCTTATACAAAGAGTGCAGCTCAGCCCTCAAGTTCCAGCAAGAATATGTCTGTAACTTCTGGGACATGTGGTGGCTTGCATTTTGTAACACAAAACACTAGGTTATATCTTCAGTGTCTATGGGTGGCTCAGAACTGTATGTGTATCCAACACACATCCACACAGTCTAAACAAGCAGCTGTCTATACCTAGAAAGATCCTACAGTCACTCACCTGCTGGCTGAATCATTCAAAATTTGTGCAGTTCAGCTTAAAATTATATTAACATTGGATGCTTCCCTCTTGGGATTAGGAGCACATTTGGGTCCTCACTCAGTCCAAAGTAAGTGGTTATAAAAGGAACAGTGCTTGCACATCAATCTGTTTGAATTGAGAGATAAGAAATGCTCGCATCCCCTTTTTTCCAGTGCTCAGATACAAGTCCATCAGGATCTTGACAGACAGCATAGCATGCATAAACTATATCAGTCATCAAGTTGGAGAATATTCCCCACTGACTCTGTGCCAAAGTGGTGCAGAGTTACTTTGGAACTGGTGCATTACCCAGTTGGATAGTCTTTTTGACTTCTTACCTCCCAGGAATATAAAACCCAGTTAGTAGACAATCTGAACAAATGTTTCTCTTGAAATTTTGAATTGGAGTTGGACTCTGGAGTCTTTAGCAAAATACTCCTAGCTTGGGAATTTCCAGAGGTTGACCTTTTTGCTACAGTAGACAACATAAAGTTCAAGAGGATTCAATTTGAACTTCTATGCCTCTTTTGGGATCTTGACTTGGTTCTTAACTGCCTCATGAAATAATCCTTTGTGCTTGCTGCTACATTTCCCTTTGAAGATGGCCTTCTTAGTGGCCATCACATTTGCTCAAAGTATTGGAGAGATGGGTATTCTAATGGTAGATCCTCCTGTGGTGTTTTTCCAAGAAGAATGTATTTTTAGTCTCATCCAAGTTCTTACACAAGATGTTCTTTAAGCTTCATGTCAACCAAACTACTCACCCCCCCCCCCCTCCCAATTTTTTTTCTTAAGCTGGGTCAGCCTACAAAGCAGTTTGTCTTGCATACATTGGACATTAAGACGGTGTTAGCCTTTTCCTTGAAGACAACTAGACCATTCTAGAAGTCTCCCAAGATTCTTTTTGTTTGTTTCAGATTATTTTAAGGGAGTGCTTATTTTCATTCAGAGACTTTTTAAATGAATCTCTAAATGTTATTGCCTGTTATGATTTTCCTCAGAGTATACCTCCCCTGAGGGTTTCTGCACATTCTACTATATCACAATCTACAACTGTAGCCATACTCAAAGATATTCCAGTTGCTAAAATTTGTAGGACTGAGTAGAGATGAGGGAAGAGAGGAAATTTGTGTCATGTGTGTCTCCTTATACCATTCTCCCCTTTGAGGAATGTTTCCAGGTGGAGTTAGGCAACAGTCTGTTCACAAAGGAACTTCAGTTGTTTTGTTGTCAATTTGTAAAGTTCTTGCTTACACCCTTCTTCCTGCTGAAGAATGGCTGCTTAACTAGGTGATAGTTTATGATAGTCCATTTGATCATGCTGGTAGCTGATTGAGCCATCAGGGTATCTTGAAGAAGTGGTTTGAGCCAGCTTTTCTAACCTTGAAACATGTCAATAATGTTACACAGCAGTTCTGGGCAATAAGTGGCCTGTAGGCCAGACGTAGTTCACATCAAATTATTATTGCCTAGGTATAAAGTGTGTGGCAACACTATATGTAAAGTTGCAAGATTGTACTGTTTAACATGAGGGCAATAAGTACCCTGCAGGCCAGACATGGTTCACCTGGGTTAGCCCCTCGCAGGCCGCCAGATGCTTTATTTACTTAAGTTTCTGCCGGTATGGCTATGTGCAGCTCCTGTTGGCTGTGGTTCTCTACTCCTGGCCACTGGGAGCTGCGGGAAGTGGTGGCTCAACCCATGCCACTTCTCACTGCTCCCATTGGCTGGGAATGGCAAACCATGGCCAACAAGAGCTGCAAGTGACCAGACCTGAGGGCACGCAGGTAAATAAAGAATCTAGTGGCCTGCCAGGTGCTAATCGTGGCGAACAGTGTGTGGCCTGCAGGCTGCTTATTGCCTGCCTGTAACACCATAAATACTTACAACTTTACATACCATGTTGCCACTCACTTTATACCAGGTCAATAATGATCTGCAGAATAAGTTTTCAAATGATGCCTTACAAGGTTTACTTTGTATAGAATTTATCATAATTTTGTAAAGAGAGTGAACACTGGGTATAGACTGTCACAGCCTATGCAAGTTCTTTTGGGGCAGGAGCTGTCTCTTTCGTGTCTTATGTGTTTGTGTCATGCAAAGGGACAGTGATTGCAGTTGGCATGATAGTGCTACAGCTCCATGTGCTACTATAATGATACAAATGGTAAAGAATAATGATTTTAATGAGCGCTTCTATTCACAAGCGCCCCAACATTTGTACATGTCACAAATATTTTGTGTTCTCTGAAAAATCTTTTCCTTTTCTTCCCTTCCTTCCAGGGACAGGTTTGGCTGAAAGACAAAGAGGCAACACACTGCAAGTTATGTGAAAAGGAATTTTCTCTTTCCAAAAGGAAGGTAACTCTGGGTAGAGATCTATATCAATTCCCATTTTTTAAATGTCATATGCAAAGAACGTTCAATTGACTACTCTTAGATGTACAAGAGAGACATGATTAATACATAGTTATTTAAGGGACATTTCCTAAAATGCTTATATTTGAACTTTTCTGACTGTGTGTGTTTACATACACACAGGCCCTAATTCTACAAGATGTTCCATGTGGGAAGATTCCTGTGTCTGCCCAGAGCCCCACTCATGACCTCAGGGGTTTGCCTGTGCATTGCACCTAGGGTCTGACCCTTAAATCACTTTTTAAGTGCTCTGAGATCTGTTATTGTCTCAAGTAAACTATTACAGTTGGTGGGAGATATGCATGTGTACCGTACTTTACAAGTATTTGCAATTCATATTTATACAAAAGACTAAGGAAATATGAATTAATATCCTGGATTTTAAAAACAGCGTGTGGACAGTTGTATTTGTGCATGCACATTTTCTGTTTCTAAAATTAAATTATCCCAGCTATTTTACTTTTTTTGGTAATATCCCTATAGCCAGGGCTTGACGAACCGCGACGAAAGCCGCTCGCCAGTCCTGCACTGCGCATGTGCAAGAGCTGCATTGTGCATGCACGCGCTGCCGGTAAACGGGGTGCTGGGCTGAAATCTACTCGCCACGGGCAAGTAGATTCAATAGATTGTCGAGCCCTGCCTATAGCTATCCAGAATCTCATCTAGTAGATCATTTTCAAATCAAATCTATAAGTGACTTCTACTAATGTAATTCTATCGTATTATTTTACAGCATGCATTGCTCTACAACTCGAAGAGCAAAATTAAGCCCCAGGTAGTAGTAACATTATTGATAGTGCATTTTCATTTGATTTTGATAATTTTAGTTGTACCTCACTTAGGAAAGGGGAATAAAATTAAGGGTTGATAGATTGGTTAGCCTGTCCAGAAAAGAATTACAGATTGGGGCTTTTCATGTGTTATTCCTTCACGTTTACAGAACAGCCATCCCATTTCTTATTTAGAATTTAAAAGTTTAATTTCAGAGTTCTGTTTCTGTATTTGTTAGAACAGTTGATTTAAAATATAACAACACTTTCTGTGTGTAATTTAAAATATCCTTTGGTTTCTCCATCTTTATTTAGCATCATTGTAGAAATTGTGGTGAAATTTTCTGTAACGCCTGTTCTGACAACGAATTGCCTCTGCCATCCTCGCCAAAGCCTGTACGAGTCTGTGATTCCTGCCATGCATTTCTTATACAGAGATGCTCTTCTAACATGCCATAAGGTTCCTCTACAAAATATTTATGAACTGTTGCTATTTAACATATTATAGAAAAGATATAATGTAAAGTATTAACATGTGTATTTCTGGAATACATGTAAGCAGTTGAGATTTGGATTATCAAAATATACTAAGGTCTGGTATGCACTAAGTTAGGCTGACATAAGCCACCTTGTATTTACCTAATTGTGTATGCGTTTACACTTAGGCCATGTCTACACAGAGAGATAAGGTCCAAATTATTAAGGTCGATTTTTTAGCAGCTGATTTTGTAAAGTTGAAGGTGTGTGTCCCTATTGTGAGTAAGAATTCGATGTAGTTCGAAGTAACACATCTCCAATAGTGTGACTGCCTTCAACTTTGAGAGTGATGCACTGTGGGTAGCTATCCCACAGTAACTGCACCCCTTTGCATTCTGGGTTGTGCTCCCAGTGCACGCTGGGACCAAAACTCTGCAGCGGCTGGTTCTGGATACATCTTGTCAGGATCCCCTAAGCACTCGTTTCCTCCCTTATCCCTCCGCCACTTGAGAGCAACAACAAACAGTCTTTTTGCACTGTTTTTTCCCTTGGTTATGGACACAGATGCCATAGCAGTATGAGTATGGAAAGCATCACGGATCATGTTGATCATCAAAGCTTTATGATAATGGTATTAATCATGGTGAGCCTAATGCTGGAGTATGTCCAGAGCATATCCAGGGTCTGCCAGAAGGAGGATGAATTTCGGAAAACCATGAGCATACTCTTGTGTGAAGCAGTTGAGTTGAACGTCTGGCAAATGCCGTTGGCATTCAGTCCTCTTGACACAGTGCAATGCAGGT
Organism: Pelodiscus sinensis; assembly: GCF_052426305.1. Taxonomy (NCBI): domain Eukaryota; kingdom Metazoa; phylum Chordata; order Testudines; family Trionychidae; genus Pelodiscus; species Pelodiscus sinensis. Next base: position 27,250,549 of record NC_143059.1, on the reverse strand, counting down.
TTTGGTGCCGTGAGACAGGCACACCCTGGTAGGACTGCATTGTTAAACAGGTATGGGATGATCAGCAGTGGTTGCAAAACGTCCATATGTGGAAATCTACTTTCATGGAAGTTTGTGAATTGCTTTTTCCAACCCTGAAGCAGAAGAATACCAGAAGGAGACCCGCTCTGACAGTGGAGAAGCATGTGGCAATTACCCTGTAGAAGTTTGCAATACCAGACAGCTACCAATCAGTTGGGAATCATTTTGGAATGTAGAACTCTACAGTGGGAACTGTTGTTATCCAAGTAGCCAAGGCAATCAATACCCTTTTGCTACAGAGGGTAGTGACTCTGGGAAACGTGGAGGATGTAGCGGAGGGCTTTAATGCAATGAGGTTCCTTAACTGGTAGGATGATAGATGGAATGCACATCCCCATCTTGCTACCCAACCACCTTGCCAAGGAGTACTTAAACTGCAAGGGGTACATCTTGGTACTGTAGGGACTTGTGGTTCATCGACATCAATGTAGGATGGTCGGGAAAGGTGCACGAAACATTCATCTTTAGGAACTCCTTTCTCTTTAGCAACTTATTTCCCAGAATGGAAAATGTCCATTGGAGACATTGACGTACTTATAGTAATCCTTGGCGACTCAGTCTATCCCTTGCTTCCATAACCGCAGCCTGGACCGCAGTAAGGAACAGTTCATATATAGGCAGAACAAGTACAGAATGGTGGCAGAATGTGCTTCTGGGCATTTAAAGGGAAGGTTCTATAATCTATTGACTAGGTTAAATCTCAGCGAACGAAACATTCCCATTGTGATGGCAACATGCTGTGTGCTCCATAATATTTGTGAGAGTAAGGGAGAAAGTTATCTGGCAGGCTGAGATGCTGCTAGGGATTTTGAACAGCCAGACGCCAGTGCACTAAATAGAGTACAGCAAGGTGCGGTGCAAATCAGAGAGGCTTTAAAAGACAATTTTATGAATAGTCAGTTTTAAGAATCATGCATGTTGCTCTCAGTGAGATGCCCTGAATTCTGTGAACTTGCCTGTAACTCCCCCCTTAACACAGGCAATAAAGAAACTGTTTCTTACGAACCGGTTACGGACCAAGCAATTGGCCATAACTCAGTTTGTTTGTAAGTCGGACCCCATAGAGTTACACTCGACCGCGCTCTTCGTAAGCGCGGATCGCGTCGTAACTCGGGATCTGCCATTTACGACAGTTTTGGTTGTAACTGCGAACGGTCCTAAGTCGACTCGGGGACTGGCTGAAGAATGTAAAACCTAACCCGCATAAAAGGAAGATCTGTCTAAAGACAATAGGGATGTGTTATGTATAAGGCCATAGTTAGGCTTTTAAGCAGCCACTATGTAGCAGGTACACCTTAGGGGAGCAACTGGACTCAGTTTAGTGGTAGGTATGGTGAGGGGCAGACGGGCACAAGCTTGCAAGAGAGAGAGGGACCTGGTATGGAGGCAGGACAGGGGCTCAGGTGGCGACTGTGTGTTTGGCATACCCCGTTTTCCAGAAGAGGACAACTGTCCCTTCCCGCAGGAGTAGGTAGGAAGGCAGAAGGGGGTCCGGGCATGGTGGCAGAGCAGGGAAGGGGCTCAAGCCATGCTTCATTGGGGATGAGCAAACACAGGTTTATTGCAGAGGCATCAGCTAATAACTTTCCCTGCTTTATCCAGGTTGCCCAGGCAAGATAATCTGTCTTCTCCGAATCACACAGAGTGATAGGGAGCAGATGCTGACTGAATGTGGCCAGAAACCTGAAACATTGCTGCAATGCTTTGTGCTGCAATGATGCCAGACAACTTACTGCTGGGTTGGCATGGAAAGGTATCCTACCATGGAGGATGGAATAAGGCAGTCTACCCAGAAACCTTTTGAGAAGGATAAAAGAGTTCTTCTATGAGAACTTTATGGAGATGTGCTGAGAGGATTCCTGCTTCATCTTCAGGCACATTACCAAGCTGTTGCATGGACCTGCCGATGGATAGGCCCGGTGGCTGCCACAGATGACATCTGATTGCCTTAATCACTTTTAGTAAGATAAAAAATGTGAACTCACTATAAGTGCCCTCCTCAGGATCAGTGCCCGATTGTGAGATGTCCTGGGCATAGTTAATTGTCTCCAAAGTTTTAAAAAGTTTTTGGTTCTAAGTGACATCAATTGCCTTGTTCACTTGCTGACCATTCTCCTTTTCTTCCTCTTCCTCATCTATGCTGTCCTTATCTATGCTGTTTGAGGAGTGTCTTGCAAGGAATCCATGAACTGGCTAGGGAAGCTGGTCAGATCCCCTCTAAGGATCACATGCAGCTCCTCACATGCAGAATGTTTGCAGCAATGATCCAGACCGTTGGTTTGCCTCCTTTGTCTTTTGGTAAGCCTGGTTTATTTTCACGCAGTACTGCTGGGCATCCCTGGCACATCCTTTCTTCTCCATGCCCTTTGCAATATAGGCGGAGATATCAGCGTTTCTTTTGCGGGTTTGTAGTTCTAAGAGAACAGATTGCTCTCCCCAAACAGCAATGAGGTCCAGGATCTCCTGCACACTCCATGCTGGTGCTCATCTGTGACCCTGGGGATCCATGGAACTCATGGTAAGGCGTGCTGCTCAGATGTGCTGCCTGCTCTGAGGTTTGCTCACTATGCTGGCCACACAAGAATGAAATGTAAATTTTCTTCCTGTTTACCTGGGGTATGTCTACACTACAGACATCAACGCTGCTGCTGATCTTCCAGGTTTCGAATTAGTGTGTCTAGTGAAGTCACGCTAATTTGAACTGAGAGGGGCACTCTGGTTGAGGCCAGTATTCCTGCTTCCACAAAGAATAAGGGAAGTTAAAGGGAGAGTGTTCTTCCTTTGACTTCCTGCAGTGTGGACAGTGCCCAAAATTCAAGTTAAGGTACTTCAACTTTAGCTAGGCAATTAATGTATCTTAATTTGACCTTATCCTGTAGTGTAGACATACCCCTGAAGAGCAGCAGAGTTGAAAGTCTTAGCCAGAGCAGTCACCACAGAGCATTGTGGGACACTTCCTGGAGGCCAAGAATGTCAACTTTCACAGCATGCTACATCTGTACTACTGTATAGTCCACCATACAGGAGTACAGAAATTGACTTTAATAGCTGTCAGAGTCAATGGAATGGGGTTTGTGATACGGACACATTGTTTAGAAAATTGACCAAACTCAGTTCAACCTAAACTGCCAGTGTAAACCAGGCCTTAGTCTCCTACTGATATAAGTGGTCTGTTATACTGATATAGATAATACCCCCTTTCCAAGCAGCATTGAGTCATGGTCAGTGTACTGAGTGCACCATGAATGTAGATGCTGCAATGCCTGTCAACAATAATAGTGCCCCAGCAGTTATCCGTGACAACTCTGGTTTGTTGTGCAGACGTGGCCTACAGAAATTAGGTATCCTACTCCCATTGAACGTTAATGAGAAATGGGTGTCTAGCATCTTTGTGCTTCTTTACAGATCCCAGCCTTTAATATGTGATTTCTGTTTGTTGCACCCGAAAGAGAGCAAAGGAAGAGATGTTTTTATATAGTTTTAAAAGAGAGAGTATTTCATATAAAAGTTTTTGTTCAACAGTTCACGAAATGGTACTTAAAAGGCCTTGAACAAAAATTTGATAGGAACCTATTCCCTTTGGTACCCAACCACAGACAGCCTGCACATTTATTCAAATTTCCACTATGTCAAAATGATACATTACAAATTAAGCAATTTTGTAAAATATAATAAAATCAAATTGTGTTTAATTAAACATAAGTATTTACAGTTAACTTTTCCCTTATTTTAGTTATCTGCTTATTTTTTAAAAACTGTGCTGTTATTTTAGGAGAAAATAAACCCTTATCATGGCCAACATTACTCTGATCTATGCAAACAACTTCCACTGATGTCAACGGAAGTTCCATATGCATATATGCAGGCAAATTTTTAAATTTAGATTATTAATAAGTGTATGTTATGTACTTGCCATATTATATTAGAGAAAAAGGACTACTTCACACTCAAAACACTTTAATTATAGTGTCTGTTTTTTAATACTTTTGACTTCATATTTCTGAAATAGAGGAAGGTGTTAATTACATTGAAAAATCATCCTTATGAAGAAATAATTCCAGAAATGTAAAGTACAATTGTTTTGTGTTCTTTTTAAGTCATATTCAAACTGATGAAACTGCAGTATTTTTTTCTTCTATGATGGTTTCAGAATATAAAATGTTCCTTTAATTATTCACTGGCAAAAAAAGAAAAATCAATTTTTAACAATATTCTGATTTTTTAAAACATTGTTATGTACTTTACATTATAATACTTTATTTAGAAGCTTAATATTGAGTTAGTGCATTAATATCCTTCTGTTCCTACTACCAAGTCTGCAGAATGTTTACATCAAGATAAAATGCTTTAAAAAGGAAACATTTCAATAAAATATACAGTAATCCTGTTCTATCTGCAAATTTCAGTCTTGAGTCAGTAAAATGCATTAATTAGCCAGTTAATTTCTAGGAGTGATTCCAATTTGTTTAAAAATGTTAAATGAAGGAACTTAATTGAATGTTTAACTTTTTTATTTAAAGGTGTTAAAGGCCTGTATTACTGCTTGTTTCTAAAGGATATCTAGATAAATGAGAGAAGAGAATTGTAATACTAAGAAGGACATGTCTTGTGTTAATAGATTGATCACCTGTTGTTTTAGCTGCCATTTGACAGTGACTTCTATAATTAAGTTGTATAACATCTTTTAACTCCTTGTTTTCATTGGTTATAACTTTTCCATTCTCACCTTTTGAGATACAATTTTTCAGACTTGATTTCTGCTTAAAATTATTTTTGTTATACAGACTTTTTGAGTAGAAACAGTTTTTCCTGGTTTCACTATGTGCATAATGGAAGTGGGAAAATACTTTTTCAGTTTAAAAGAAAAAAAATCATTTTTTTCTTTTGAAGTGAGAGAGATGAAATATGGAAAGTAGATAGTCATCACTGACGCTGCGTACAACATTGTTCTGGAGCAAAATGGGTTTGATTTGACCAAATGAGTGTTTTGAAAAATCATGTACTTATTCTAAGTGTTTATTTAAAGGATGAACTGTATGTTTGTGTATAGTTAATTTGATTCCAACCATAAATTTCTGTGAATTGGTAGGGAGAACTTGGACAAAAGTGCCATTAAACATATTATAGTATGAAGAGTATAAATAAGGCGGCCTATGAACCTGATAAGATCAACCAGGCCCATAACTCTATTTCTGCCATACATTATAAGGTCAACATGAGCCTTTGCACAAGCTCCTTCCTTTAGATTTAGGTGTTCTCCATTGGCTGATGTCAAAATGCTGTGCTCCTGAAGAGTTTAAGAACTTCACCAGCCCAGAGCTTTGAAGGTGCAGAACTGACAGGGCACAGAGGATAGTGGCTCCTGTTCCTTTTGATGGGCTGACCCATGGTTTTTTTAGGCTGTCTGACCCTGACTACACAAACAACACTCCTTAGATTGAAATTCTACATTAAGAATTAGCTCTGTAAAAATGGTATCAGTATATACAAAGGCCAGAATTAAAATTGAATGTGAACCCTTAACTTTGTAATTTCCTGATATTTGTTAGAGTACTTAACCATGGGATACCTAAACTGTGGATTTATTGATATTAATCAGAATATTTAAAAAAAAATGTAGTCTGTCTTTGTTATAGAATCTTTTTTGGGCAACAGGCCAGATTCTCTAGAAAGTTACAGCCCTTTTGTGTTTGTTGACTCTTTGCACTGGTAAACTAAGCCATAAAGAACCAGTGTAATTGAGCTACATGACAGCCCTCAACTAGGGTGTGTGACCAAAGCATCATCGTCATTCCATGGCTGCCTGAACAGTTAGTGGGCATTGCTCTCACTTACACTGAGGTGAAGGATATGCTACATCAAAGATAGACCTACACCTTTGGGATCAGGGAGCTGTTAATTTTTGACACCCCTCCTTAGCTTTGTCATGTATTTGGTATAGCTGAGAATCTGGCTCTAATACCTGATGAAAACTCATGCTGAAACCTCCCCAAGCAGATCTATGAACTTCGGTTAATGCCTTAATGCCGCGTTTCTCAAACTGTGGGTCCTGACCCCCCAGCGGGTCGTGAGCAACTTAGAGGGGAGTCGCAGCATCACAAAGTTTGAGAACCCCTGCCTTAATGGGTTGTTTACATCAATCCTAATTGCAAATATTTTGGATGCCAAATGACTGATAAACTCATCATGTCTAAATGATGTACAGTACTAAAACTAGACTTGGGTAGGTGCAGATTTTGCCCCCATGGGTGTATAGCATACAAGAAGTGGTTCTACTGCATATGGAGGATGGAGAAGAATGGATCAGGGTTTGGAGTGAGAGGAAGTCCAGTGACAGCGTGGTGTTGAGGCAAATGATTGTGACTACACTGAACTATTGACAGAGCCCCAGTAAAGAGAGATGCAAAGTAACTGAGCTACAGCAGCAGACAGGCTGTTCTAGTGAAAGCTGGTTGTGCTATACAAGCTTAAAATCTGCAGCAAAATTCCTGTATTTAGTAACACTTTGTTGTAGTGGAGGACATTTTATCACATTTTTTAAGTAAAAAAATTGTTTTAAATAAGAATAATACAATCAGTAGACCGTTTTAATATTATTTTTTTGTTTCCGTTCATTCTGATTTATTGCTATGCTAAAATAATTTTGTACTGACCACATAATATTATTGTAAATGTTAGGAGCAAAATTGGAGATTTTGCCAGGTACATAAGAACTTGGCCTTTTAACAGCTGGGTGTATATGGGAGGCTGTTTGAGATTGTTGATGTTTAAATTGCTGATCATTTTAGAATATTTCCAAATGTTCTTCTGACACTGTGAAATATCTGTCATCTCTAGGTTTCAGAGCTATATAAATGAATAGGAGAATTCACATCTCATAGTCCAGGCTGTGCAAAAGCAGGCAGATATTACTTATGTTGGTTACACTTGTGTTATATTTGTGAAGAACTTGAAAATACAAGCGATACAATTGCACATATTTAATAAATAATTCTATGTCAAAGTCTGCAGTCATGGACTATCTTGGGCCACAAAACCATTTTGCTCTTTGATGACATGGAAGATTCTCCCTTTCCGACCTTTCAAAGCTGCAGAACACAGACTTTGTGATTGAGTGATCATGACTGGGCATGATAAAGATCCTGCCATTTTTTTAACAATGAATCTTACATGGTGATTGTGTTTGCTACTTGAAAACATACCTATTTCTGTAGTCTTTGATGTCAGTTTAACAATGCATCCACCAATCGTTAGATGTGATAACAACCCTATAAATCGCATTTAGCATACACCTCACTTGCAATCTGTTCACTACCCCATTTTTAATGAGAATACAGGCAGCCCCCGGGTTACGTACAAGATAGGGACTGTAGGTTTGTACTTAAGTCCAATTTGTACTTAAGTCGGAACTGGCGTCCAGATTCAACCGCTGCTGAAACTGACCAGCGGCTGACTACAGGAAGCCCGAGGCAGAGTTTCTCTGCCCCAGGCTTCCTGGAATCAGCTGCTGATCAGTTTCAACAGCAGCTGAATCCGGACGCCTGGGACAGAGCAGCAGGGGCACTGCCGGGTAGGTCCCCGCAGCGCTGAGGTAGCTGCGGGGACCAACCCGGCAGCACCCCAGCTGTTCTACCCCAGGTGTCCCCAAGTCAGCTGCTGCTGAAACTGATCAGTGGCTGATTCCAGGAAGCCTGGGGCAAAGCAACTCTGCCTCGGGCTTCCTGTAGTCAGCCGCTGGTCAGTTTCAGCAGCGGCTGACTTGGGGACGCCTGGGGCAGAGCAGCTGGGGTGCTACCGGGTTGGTCCAGTAGCGCCGAGGAGCGGTGCTGCGGGACCAACCGGCAATGCCCCAGCTGCTCCACCACAGGCGTCCGTGAGAAAAGCCTGGTCTGCTGGGGGGGGGGGGCTGCACTAGCTGCGCCCCCCTCCCCCCAGCAGACCATGGAAACGCAGGCAGCGGGACCAAGACGCGCCACGATGCCGCCGCCCGGGTCCTCCGTGGCTTTGTTCCGCGTCTCCCTGGTCTGCTGCCCCCCCTCCCCCCAGCAGACCAGGGAGATGCGGGGCAAAGCCACGGAGAACCAGGGCGGCGGGATCACCCAGACGTGCCATGGTCCCGCCGCCTGCAGCCTCCGCGGCTTTGTTCAGCGTCTCCCTGGTCTACTGGGGGCGGGGGGCCTCCCTCCCCCCAGCAGACCAGGGAGATGCAGAACAGCTTTCTTCGCCCCGGAGGACGCGGGCGGCGTGACCGCCACCTGTGTCCTCCGGGGCGAGAAAAGCCCTGTTCGTAAGTACGGATCCAACATAAGTCGGATCCGCGTAACTCGGGGACTGCCTGTACTAACAATCCAAACTTTTGATCATTTGAAAACACAAACAAAAGACTGCTGCTGAAACAGAGCTTTCTTCTTCCATATGAATGTCCCAATCCTGCAATGAACATTGCATGCTGAGCTGAGTGTGGGATTAGGCCCCAGCTGCAGAACGCACCCCTAAATCTGCTCGCTCGTGTGTTAATCCCATCGGATGGGATCTGCTTTCCAAGTTCTCTCCTTCCAAAGTGCTCTGTTCAATGCTATATCCTTCATCACAGCCTAAAGGAAGACACACCGGCATGTCCAGAGCTCCCTATACTTCTTGGGTCTGCCTTTTTCCCTCCTTTGATCTTGATTTGTTGGACTCTTACGCACATCGTTGTCAGGACTGTGCTTTATATAGCACAACTCAACCTGTACTCCCTCAGTTTTTTAAATCTATCAATGTTACTGTGAGCATGCCTCTGGCATAATGCATTCTTCACATGGCGTTGTTGCTTGAACCTCTCTTGTTTTACTGGTAACATCCTGTCGATTTGTTATTCTAGCTCTGATTAGTCCTCATTTCCTCCAGCTCTGCACTGGCCTGCAACAACCCAGAAGTTTATCAGCCCAGTTATTTCTTTTATTCATAGATATAGGCTGCGTCTAGATTGGCATGATTTTCTAGAAAAGTTTTCCGTTAAAAGCATTTGCGGAACAGAGTGTCTAGATTGGCATGGACGCTTTTCCTCAAAAGCACTTTTTGCGGAAAAGTGTCCGTACCAATCTAGACGCGCTTTTCCGCAAAAAAGCCCGGATCGCCATTTTTCGCGATTGGGGCTTTTTTGCGGAAAACAAATCTGAGCTGTCTACACTGGCCCTTTTGCGCAAAAGGGACTTTTGCCTGAACGGGAGCAGAATAGTATTTCCGCAAAAAGCACTGATTTCTTACAGTAGGAAGTCAGTGCTTTTGCGGAAATTCAAGCGGCCAGTGTAGACACCTGGCAAGTTTTTCTGGAAAAGCGGCTGATTTTCCAGAAAAACTGGCCAGTCTAGACCCAGCCATAGATTGTTCTTATAGAAGATGGCTTAAAAACAATTCCATCACTTAACTGAGCTTCATAAATCATTATTGCGCATAAATATACCTGTAGCTTTTGAGTAGACATGCAGTTTGTGTTCTACAGATCATGCCAAGAATTTAAGTGTAATTGTTTATGTAACCTTTGTAAAGTTTTTAAGATTGAGTTTTGTAAATTAAAATGCAACTATTTATAAACATGATGGAAGAAATAAAATGTTTGACATTAAACTGTTCATGTAAGCTATCATACATATTTTGAACACTTGATAGTTTTTTACTAAAATACTAGGAAAAACTTATAGCCTAGTAGCACCTTAAAGACTAACAGAACACGTAGCTGGTATTACGAGTTTTTTGTGGGTATAACCCACTTCTTTAGATGACGAGTGAAGGAAGTCCAGATCCAGGAATAAGGAAGGGAAAGGGGTGGGGGAATTTATTCTTGGATCTGGACTTCCTACACTCTACTCACCTGAAGACGTGCACTGTGCCCACAAGCTCATACCACCACCTACATTGTTTTAGTCTTTAAGGTGCTACTAGACTATTGTTTTTTAAGTTTTTCCTGTTACATACTAACTTAGCTACCCCTCTGAAGCTTTTAAAATATTTGGGTATGTCTTAATATTGCCTCACTGCTGCTCACTTTATTCCTGGATGTACTTCTAATTAGTGGTACTGTACGAATGAAGTGAGGATTTGACCTGCTATGTAGATTTGCACTACTTTAACTTTTTATAAAAAGTAATGTGATTGGTTTCCAGCATAAAAATCTTCCTGAAATTTCAGTATTGCTTAGTTACTGCAGTGTCTTCCTATTTAACTTCCTTAACTTTCAAGGTTAAAAAAAAAATCGGGGAGGGAAAGAATGGTTAATATACTACCAATTCGTGCCTTAGTGTGTGTGTGTGTAGGAAAATACAGTACCCTGGAACCCCTTTAAGCTGGCAACCCTGGGGAATGGAGTTTACCAGATTAAAGATTTTGCTGGGTCGAAGACATGAGGGTGAAAGGGGTGGGGTGCTTACCTAGTGATGAGAAAAAGCTTCCACCAGAGCATGTTGCTGTGCTGTCATTCCCCTAGCTAGGAAAGGCAGCATGCAGTTCATCTTCCCTTGCCAGGGTCTGTACCAGTTCCCAAATTAGGGAGACAGTATGGAGATTATAGAACATTTGCCATCTCTCAGTAAAAATGCTGCCCTCTATATTAAAAGCCCATGGGATAATACATCTTAATTTTTACTTGGCCCTATCACTGAGTGAGAGTGATGACTTCTTGCAGTCCCTTTCTGCCATCCATTTCTGATTTGTCCCCCCCCCCCCGTGGGTGACTTACCTTAAAGTTATTTTGCCTGTGTGTAACCTGATGGCTAGGTATTTGGCCATGAGACTTTTTTCTTCTCCCTTTTACTAATCATTTTACCAACTAAAACTATGGTTTATAGCCATCTGCAATTGCATGCAGCTAGGTGACCTTTCTACCTCATCTTAGCTGGTTTAACTGCATGAGTTGCGCTTGCTGAAAGGTTTATCATGGAGGCAGTGGTATAGCTTTCCTCAGCTGACCTTAGCAGGGCAGAGCCAATACTAGGCCCATAAGCTTAACTATAAATATGGACTTTATCACAGTGCACTTCCAGATTGAAGTTGGGAATATAGCTACATCCTGAGCCTCATCCAGTTGTTAGTGTTCTTGTTCCAGTAGGTCTGCAGGTACTTTAAAGCTGTAGTGAGAACAAGAGGTGAAATTTTTCCACAGTTCTTGTCCAACTCCTGTCTAGCATGTTTCAGCTATGGCAAAGAGTTGATACTACAATACACTAGTGAGAGCATGTAAATTAAGTTACTCCTACATACCCCTTATACAAAACAGTGTAAGACTATGTCTACTTTGGCAGGATTTTGCACAAAACCTTGCCGCCTGTCTGCACTGGCCATGAGTACTTGCGCAAGAACACTAACATTCTAATGTATAAAATCAGTGCTTCTTGTGCAAATACTCTGATGCTCACGCTCAGGGATAAGCCCTCTTGCACAAGTGGCCAGTGTAGACAGGCAACATCAATTTCTTGTACAAGAAAGCCTGATGTTTAAAATTGCCATTGGAGCTTTCTTGCGCCAGAGAGCGTCTACACTGGCCCAGATGCTCTTGTGCAAAAGCACATCTTTTGCACAAAGGCACATGCCACTGTAGACGCTCTTATTAAAATACTCTTGCGCAAAATCTTGCCCATGTAGATGTAGCCTGTGTTTTGAGGGAAATCTCCAGGAAAAAGACAACCAGCAGCACATCAAATAATGATTTAACTTTAGCTCAGCAGTTCTTAGAATCAGATGGTAGTGACTCCCTGCTTCAACAAGTTTCATGAAGAAGT